>NW_024081495.1:475429-737635 GCF_003009895.1 Hyaena hyaena | reverse complement strand
TTTTTTGTCAGCTTCTTGTTTTTCTATAATGGTGTCTTCTAAATCACTTATTCTCCTTTCTGCCTCTTCAATCCGTGCATTGGAGGCCTCTAATTTATTATGGATCTCATTTATCACATTTTTTAATTCTTCATGCCTATTTTTATTTTCCATTCTGTCTGTAGCCATAGTTTCTTTGATGTCCCTTATGTTTTTTTCAAGCCCAGCTATAATTTTACCATTATTATTCTAAAATCTTGTTCAGTGAAGCTGCTGATATCTGTTTTGAGCAGTTCATTAGCTGTCATTTCTTCTTGGAGTTTCTTTGGAGGAGAGCTCTTTCGTGTCATCATTTTAGTTAGTTTTCCGGCTCTTGTTGGTTTTAAAGACCTGTTAGGCTCTCTGTTTCTATGAGCTCTACTATATCCAAGAAGACTCTTTGACTTTCCAGGGCCTATCCTTTCAGAGAGTGTTTTTTGAGTGGTATCTCTTGGTCTCTCTTGTTGGGACCTTGGTTATTTTATTTTCCTGTTCGTAGTGATATTTGGGACTCTCCATCTTCTGTACTCTGGCTTGTTTCTTGAGGTAGCCCTGGAAAAGAAAACAGACAGACAAACACACAGGGAGCAGGAGCACACAAACGCACAGGTTAATTGAACTAACATGAAAGTGAGAGGGAAAACAAAAAAGTTAAGAGAAAAGACAGAGGAGGGAGGGCGAATGATAGTGCACATAAAATACATAAAAGGGTCAAAAAGGGGAAAAGAAAAGGAAAAAGAAGAAAATCGATGGACAAAGAACGGTTTAAAGCATATAACTGGATTTCCCAGCTACAGTTAAATAGCCGTGTGTATGCAGTGTTGGTTGAAGAGCATAGAGAAAGAGAGAAGACAGGGCGGGATGAGGCAAAATTAGAAATAGAATGAACAGGCAGAAGGGATACGAAGACTTTTTCAAAGAGGTAAAGGGTAGAATATGGTTGGATAGGTGAGAGAAGGGTGCTGGAATTATCCAGAGAAACTATATAGTCTAATTACTCCTGAGAGAAAGAGATGAAAATGTCGGTAGGTGTAGAATTTACATTACAGAATGGCCTCGTTGTGATTGTTTAAGCAAGCTGGCGACCAGTTAATCAGGTCAGTGTTCTGGGGAAAAAAGAGAGAAAAAAGAAGATGAAAAAGGGGGGAAAAAATGGGAGGAGGGCACCTCTCAGGCAGGGATGGGCGTGGCATGACCCAATGCCTCAGGTGGGAGTTCTGCCTTGGCGGTTGTGGGGAGGAGAGTGGCAGTGCTCCAGTCGCTTCTTGAACCAAGCGCTGCACCTCTCTTTTTTGGGCGTGTAAACTCCCCATGCCGGGGGTGCAGCCAAAGTTGGTTGCACTCTTCAACCCAGGCCCATCCCAATCTCCAAATCCCAGTCCGCGTGCCCCGCTGAAATTGCCTTAGACACAGCTTCCCAGGCAACCCCCTGGGCAATTCCAGGCCCCCTGCGGAGCTCTGGGGGTGGAGTCAGAATCGCTGCTTCATTCTCTGGGTTGGGCTGGCGTGCATGCACGGGGGCTTGCCTGTCGGGTGCTCTGAGCCCGAGCCCGCTGGAGTGAGGAAAACCAGGTCCCTTTATGGCTCTTCACCCGAAACATGAACTCACAGGCAAATTTCCCAGTTTTTACCTCTTTGCCTTCCCTCCAGAGACCCAGCCAGCCAGTGGAGCGGATGCCTGGTGTCCGCGCAGCTCTTTCAGGGGCCCCAGCCACCTGGGAGCTACAATGGCGGCAGGTGCGCCGCTACTCTGAAGCCCCGCTGCCAGGAACCAGCAGAAAGAAGCAGTTTGTGTGCTCAGCCCCCCCGGGACCAGTTGGCGCGAGGGGACCTGGTGTGCAGGTATTTGGCAAGTACGGTCTTTCTATGCCCCGAGCGGAGGTTTTTCTGTTTCGGACTCTCTCCTTTTCCTCTCTCACTCCCAGTAGAGGGTAGAGGGGGATCTCCTCCCACCCTGGAGTCTCCGATCCCCGCCCGATTTTATCTTCCTTAGTTCACACTCACGTTAGAAGGTTTTCTCAGTGGATTCTGCATCCTTTTTCTCCCAATCTCTCAGGTTTTGTAAGGTTTCCAATGGCTTCAGATCTTTTCTGTGTGATGTATGGGTGCGAGTGCAAGTACGGAGCTCCTTACTTCTCCGCCATCTTGGCTCCTCTCGAAGATAACTATTTTTAACATGTTCAAGAAAATGGTTGCATATGGATAATTATTTTGAAAAAAAAAGAAATCAGTGAAAAGCAATCTAATGGATTTTTTAAACCTAAAACTTGGGGTGCCTTAGTGGCTCAGTCGGATTGTTAAGCATCTGACTCTTGATTTCAGCTCAAATCATAATCTTGAGCCCTTCTTGGGGCTCCTCCTTGGGGTGAAGCCTGCTTAAGATTTTTCTCTCTTTCTCTTTGTTTAAATAAATAAATAAACAAACAAACAAACCTAAGAACTGTGGTAATTGAAATTCAAAATTCAGGGGCGCCTGGGTGGCTCAGTCAGTTAAGCGTCTGACTTCAGCTCAGGTCATGATCTCATAGTTCGTGGGTTCAAGCCCCACATCGGGCTCTGTGCTGACAGCTAGCTCAGAGCCTAGAACCTGTTTCCAATTCTGTGTCTCCCTCTTTTTCTGACCCTTCCCTGCTCATGCTGTCTCTCTCTCTCTCTCTGTCTTTCTGTCTCTCTCTCAGAAATAAATAAAACATTAAAAAATTTAATTGACTAAGCCATTCAGGCACCTCAAGGGAATTATATTTTAAAAGATACTATTTATAGGAGGTATCTCTGTTGGTTAAGTGTCTGACTTTTGATTTTGGCTCAGGTCACAATCTCATGGATTCATGAGTTTGAGCTTCCATGCTGTTAGTGTGGAGCCAACTTGGGGTTCTCTCTCCCTCCCCTCTCTTCCCCTTCTGCACACACACACACACACACACACACACACAAACACACACACTCTCTCTCTCTCTCTCTCAAAATAAATAAACTTAAAAAAAATAATAAAAGATAGTATTTATACCAGCATAAAAATTGAATATATAGGAATATATCTAATAAAAATATACTAGACTTTTACACATGAAACTTAAACACTTACTGAGAGAAACTAATAAAAACATAAATAAATAAAGTATTTACCTTTTTTTTAAAAAGTATTTACCTTTTTCAAAGTTTGGGAAACTCCATATTATGAAGACACTAATTCTGCACCAAGTGAGCTATGAATCAATGCAATAATAAAAAACAAAGTATTTCAGCAGGTTTTGAATTTAGGCATACATATGTGTGTTTGTAGAAGTTGACAAGCAGATATAAAAGCTTTATTAAAATTAAAAAGACCAAAATAACCAAGAAAATCTTAAAAAATAATAAAGCTGGAGGACTTATAATAATGTCAGATATCAAGACTTAATATAATGCCAAAGAAATTAAGAATATGTGATATCAAAACAGGATTATGTGGATCAATAGAAAAGAAATTCAGACACAGATTTACCTGTATATAATCACCTCATTTATAACAAAAAGAAAACTGACTGAGCTGCTGCAGGGAAGGTGTTTTTTGTTTTGTTTTGTTTTGTTTTGTTTTGTTTTGTTTTCATAGAGAGCTAAGTCAGTTGGAGAATTGGAGGTTTATGTGGGAAAAAAATAAATCTCGACCCCTAACTTTTTCTAAAAGAAGAAAACCTTCAATTGCTACTTTGTTCTCAAGAAGAAAACATAAGAGAACATCTTCATGACTTTGGGTAAGCAAGCATTTCTTAAACAAGACATTATAAGGTACCAACCATAAAGAAATAAATAATAAAAATGGACTCCTATTTATTAAAAAATACTATAAAGATAATGAAAATCAGAACACAGAGTGTGAAAATATGTTTATTATGTACATCCTATAAGGACTTACACCTAAAATACACAAAGAACTTCTATCTATTAATGGCTGACTTATCCATTAATGGCTGAACAATAGCCACCCAAGAGAAAAACAAAAATAAATGAGCAAAATACATGAAGAGATATTTTACAAAAGGGGATATAGAAATGCCAATAGGCATATGAAAATAAAATTCTCTATTATTATGATCAAAGTCTTGCAAACCAAAACGACAGTAAAATATCACTACGTGACCCATGAAATGACTTAAATGAGAAGAGATGAACCAATCCAAGTGCTCCCAGAATGCAGACCACTGCACTCTCACATACTGTTGGTGTAAGTGCCTTTAGTAAAATCTCTTTGGGAAATGTTTGGGCAAATTCTGCCAAAGGTAAAAAATATACATATTTTCTTATTTATCAGTTCTACTGCTTAGTCAGCTAAATTATACCTATGATTAACTAACATCATATATAAAAAGGTTCCTAGTAGGCTTATTTTGTCATTTAAATATTTGTAATAGGTTCCTATTCAACAGTGAGTGGGAATAAGCAAACCACCGCTACACAAAAGAAGATGCATGAATCCCACAGACGGAATAATGAACAAAGGACAAGACAGAAGATGACATATGGTATTACCCTGCTTGTGTAAAACTTTCAAATAGGCCCACTTAATCTGTGGAATTAGAAGTGAAGATCATGGCTTCCGCTGGAATGTAGGGACTCCAGGAGGGTGTCTGGCATCCAGGTACAGGCACTCCTCAGAGATCTGATGGTGCTGGTTCCGGATCACAGCGATAAAGCAAATAAAGCAATAAAGAAAGCCAAATGAAATTTTTGGTTTCCCAGTGCATCTAAAAGTTCTGTTTATATTATACTATAGTCTATTAAGTGTTTAAGAATATTATGTCTAAGAAAATAACACTCAGGGGCAGCTGGGTGGCTCAGTGAGTTAAGCATTCTATTTGACTTAGGCTCAGGTCATGATCTCATGATTGAGAGTTTGAGCCCAGCATTGGTGCACAGCCAACAGTGCAGAGCTTGATGGCTCAGAGCCTGCTTGGGAGTCTCTGTCTCCCTCTCTCTCTTCCCCTCCCTCCTCTCTTTCTCTCTCATAAATAAATAAGCATTACAAATTTAAAAAAAACATGTATACTTTAATTAAAAATAGCTTATTGTCAAAACTGCTAACCATCATCTGAGCCTTTAGCGAATCGTACTCTTGCTGATGAAGGATCTTGCCTCAGGGTTGACGGCTTGCTGACTGATGGGGTGATGGCTGCTGGAGTTTGGGGTGGCTGTGGCAATTTCTTAAAATAAGAGGGCAGTGAAGTTTGCCTCGTTGACTGACTCTTCCCGTCACAGTTGCCTGTCACAAATGATTTCTTGGCAGTAGTCGATGCTGTGTGATAGCTTTTTACTCACAGCAGAACTTCTTTCAAAATCGAGTCTTTCTTCTCAAACCCTGCCGCTGCTTCATTCACCAAGTTTATGGAATATTCTACATCCTTTCTTGTCATTTCAACCATCTTCACAGCATCGTTTCCACTTTCTTTGCTCATTCATAAGAAGCAACTCATCTGTTAACGTTTTATCATGCGATTGCAGCAATTCAAATATCAGAATGATGACAAAGTTTGAAATTTTGAGAGAATTGCCAAAATGTGATACAGAGACACAAAGTGAGCAAGCGCTGTTGGCAAAATAGCACCTATAGGCATGCTCAAGGCAAATTTGCCACAAACTTTTAATTTGTGAAAAAATTAAAAAAAGAAAGCAATACCTGCAAAGCACAATAAAGTGAAGCACAACTAAATAAGGCATGCCTGCGATATTTTCTTTTTTTGACTTGGGTGGTGGTTATGTAGTGTGTTGTGGTAATATTAAGATTTCAGACATTTTCTATATTTTGATAAATTTCAATCAATTTTATTTTTAAAAATGTATCTAATATTCGCCATTAATCGAATTGCCAAAATTAATTTCCCATTGCTAATACATGTATTATATACATTTAAAAAATACATTTAACAGTATTAAATGGTATTAAATATATTTTTAAATATATCTAATATTTGCCATTAGATAGAAAATCATGTATCTAATATTTGCCACTGCAATACACTTTATATTCCTGCCAAGAGCTTAATCGGGGAGGAGAAAGTGTGTTTCTGGAGACCAAATAATAACAGGCGAGTGTAGGAATGAGGTCCCTGGGAGTGAATCCATTTGAGGCAGTGGCCGGCGCTAATTGCTCCTTAGAGCCTTGGGAAGTGTAAAGGCAATAGAAAAGGCTGTAATTAATGTGGCAGGTGTCCCACTGGCAGTATGCATAGACACCAGCTAAGAGAGCTCAGAGATAGCACTCAAACTCTCTTCCAGATGCCAGTTTCCCTCAACATTTCCAGGAAGCCAAGGGGGAGGGAAAAGGAGGCATTTTCTTTGCTAAGGAGAATGTCTCTGTGGGATCTCAATGCAGAGGCTTTCTTGCCCTTGACTGCTGACAGTAAATGAGCTTGTCCTTACGTACATGCTTTGCCACCTGGAAGGGCTCCCCAGGCACTTTTATGAGAAACAGACACAGACAGATAGAAAGCCAGGGGTCACTTCTTTTGCCATAGATGAGCTGCTATCTTGGTCAGGACCATGGCAGCCATTTAATGGAGACAGAGAAACAAAAATGTAATTACCGCTGTTGAAATCTGTCCTGACACATGGTTAATGCTCCCATTTTGTATAAAGTGATAGAGGAGGGCTCCAGATAAGAGAGAGAAACTGGCCCGTATTTCAGAAAACCTAGCACTCAAGTAGGTAGGCTCAAACTAGGATGAATTCATCCTCTCTGTTTATTACATTGTCTTATTTTCTCATCCACAAACAGATCGAGCCAGTCTTTTTTTCCTTTGAGGAGAAGTGTGATGAATTTGGATAAGTGAATAGATGAAAACAAACAAACAAACAAATAACCTGGGTTATCTCTCTGATTTGAGCCTTAGTTTCTTCATCTACAAGTGGGAATAATAATTATATAAGAACGAGCTCATTATGCTTGTGAGCACAAATGAGTTAATAAAGAGAAAAATATTTTTAAACTGAAAACCACTGTTAAAACATTATTAATTAGTAACACAAAACAAGGCTTATTAGTTTTTACCTTTTCAAAGCCTCATCACTCATATTACCTGTGCCCTGATATCTGTTTTACCTTAGTATATTCCAAAGGAAAAAAATCCAAAATGTCTGGTATTACCTGAGGACGTTTTCTCAAATGTCTCCTGTATTTTACACGGTGTCTAGTAGATAAGCAATACCTCAGTGGACATTAGTTATCTCTGTTTATTGAGGGGAAACCTAAATCAAATTTTAAAACATCTTTTATTTTCATTAACAGATTTAGTTGAGCTGTGGTATTGAAAAAGGCAAATGAAATTAAATACCTACTTTGGAAGAAGGTACTCTGAGAAATTAGCTCATGAAATCATTTCACGTCTTCATAGTCCTTAATCCGTTGCAAGGGTCATGCTTCTTTTGAAATTCCTGTGTTCCACCTAAAAGAAACAAAATGTTCTCTTCTGAAGAAGATCATTGCCTGATAATAGGTAAATTTTTTGTACTCAACTATTATGGGAAGTTTGAGAAATTTAAAAATTACAGTAGTATTGTTTTATTGTGCATTAAGATTCCTGTGGGATTGGATCTACCGTCTTAGTACTTGCCTTTGGGGCTCTACATGAGTATTGAAAAAAATCTCTCCCTTCTCCTTTATCATTGAAATCCAAATCCTTTCTAGCTAGCTCCTGGGTAGTAATCTGAAGCCCAGAAACAGAAAAGAGCTATGTAACTGGAAAAGATTTAAAAAGTAACAATTTCCAGACTTTCCAGCCCCATGAACTGATCAGTCCAGACCTAAGAATTTTGTCCAGAGAAGTTAAATGACACTTGACTTGAGGTTACAGTTAAAAGCTTTCCAAGTCACAAGACCATCATTCAACTTTTTATAACTAATGTTCCAGTACAGTCTATTGATTGTGCTGGGTATTCTCCACCTGTCCTTATAGATTCACTCTCCATCCTTCTCCATCTTGTGCTATGTTCCTGAAAGCTGACTTTTACCTTCTTAACTGGGTTCCCTCATCTTGTATCTTTCAGCTGGGATGGTCAATGTAAGTATTAGGGGGAAATTAGAAACTGGGAAGGGAGTGAGAAGCAAAGTTTGGGATATTTTTCTAAACTCTCTACTTACTGGGTCACAGGTTGACATTGTCTATTTCCCACCAGTAGCTAAGATTACCTGTTGGGCAACCACCTTAGACTTGGATTCCTCTGTGTCTGGGTTCCAATGACTACTTCCTCCCTTTCCCCTTCAAATCTAGGGGTGGTAACATTTCCCAGTTCTTGTTAGCTCTGGAATTATACACAAGCATTTCTAATGGATCCTTTTATTATATTTTCTTTAATTAACCAAATGAATACTTCTCTTTCCCTTTGGGATTTTAACCTATCATTGTGATGCCCCAAGCATCATGGCAGGTTAAGAATACAGGAGAATGAAACTGCCCTAGGTAACTTGTAATTTAAATACAGAAGGTCATTGAATAGTGCTGTATTATTTAACTCAAATGTATTAGGAGTTCAAAGAAAAAGGAGATTGGTAATGAATATGAGTCAAAGAAAATGTCTCAGAATACTCACTTCTCTGGAAAGTCTTCCTTGACCTTTGAATGGAAAATCCAACTATTACATGTTCTCATGGTACACAGCAACCATAACTTGTAACTCTGGTAGAAATTTTACATTTTTATTTGATTATTTAACTGGCATTGGTTTCACCCCCTGAACAATAAACTCTATGGTGGCAGAAATCATGTCTGCTTTTTGTGTTACAGTTAATCCCAGCATCTATCACTATGTACCACACATACTAAGCCATCAGTAATTTACTTGTTGATTGACTACTTAGATGAGTAAATGGGTGAGAATATTCAAGCTGACATGGTGAACTTTAGCAACATCAAACCAGGTTCAGAGATCATGACACGCAGTAATATTAAATATCTCTTTGGGATTTTTTCTTAAAAGATACAGAGAGATATATCTTTTTGATTAAGTTCTTCTTAGGAGTAGATCAATCAAATTCAGTAACTTTTGGTCCTTATCCAAAGTATAGTCTTAAATAATAAGGCTTGCAGGTCAAATGTTGTGTGACATAATTGCTTCTACTATAGAATCCTAAGGACAACTACAGGTCTCTGCTTCAGTTGATGACAAATGACATTCTCGAGGGGTAATTCAGATTTGCACACTCGTTGGCCAGAAGCATGAATTCTCTGAGAATCAGGGTGTTTATAATCTAAGCAGGCAACGGTTCTCAACCTTTTGTGTATCAGAATCACTTATTGTTTGTTAAATGCAGATTACTTGCTCCCCCCACCCAGAGTTTCCAATTCAGTAAGTCTAAGGTGGGGGCCCAAGAATTTGCATTTCCTGGTGATACTGGTGTTGCTTGTCTGGGGATCAGTTTTGAGAACCAATGCACTAAGGAAGGCTTCTTTGTCAGAATTCTTAAGCATAAATCATTTTATACTAATAGCTTTTCTTTTCTGACAATTTCTGCATTTTATCTTAATCTGTTATTTTGTTCCTGAATATTCAAGATCAGCAAATGTTTATTGAGAGGCTACAATAGGGTAGCACCATTCTAAGTAATTGAAACAAACACACACAAAAATTTCCTATCCTCATAGAGATTAAATTTATTACTTATAGTAAAACAAAACAAAACAAAACAAAACCACATTTTGTCCTTAATTTCTGGGGAAGAATCTTTCCCAAGAAAGCACTTTTTGTTGCTATTATGGCAATCTTTTAAAAAAAAATTTAATGCTTTATTTATTTCTGAGAGAGAGAGAGAGAGAGAGACAGCATGAGCAGGGGAGGGTCAGAGAGAGAGGGAGATCCAGAATCTGAAAACAAGCTCCAGGCTCTGAGCTAGTTGCCGGCACAGAGCCCAACTCAGGGCTCGAACCCATGAACTGTGAGATCATGATCTGAGCCGAAGTGTGACACTTAACTGATCGAGCCACCCAGGCTCCCCTATTATGGCAATCTTATTCTATTTTATTCTATCCACATCATTAATTGTCCACTCCCCAATTTTTTTTTTTATAGAAAGATACGCATTAAACTAAATAAGTCTATTTTCTGTTCTAAAAATATCCCTTGACAGAGGTGCCTGGGTGGCTCAGTCGGTTAAGCATCCGACTTCAGCTAAGGTCCTGATCTCATGGTTCATGGGTTCGAACCCTGCATCGGGCTCTGTGCTGACAGCTCAGAGCCTGGAACCTGCTTCAGATTCTGTGTCTCCCTCTCTCTCTGACCCTCCCTGGCTCACACTGCCTTTCTTTCTCTCTCAGAATAAATAAAACATTTTTTAAAAAAGTAAATAAAAAAATAAAAATATCCCTTGACAGATTAACACATAATGCATTTTTTAATCATTTCTTTGAATTATATCCAAATACCTTTGGTTTTGTTTGTTTGCTATGCCATGGATATTCAGCAGTGCCAGAGACAATGCTAGAACGTTCTCTGCTTCATATGAGAAAACTACCCACAACTGAAGTTGCTCAGGCTTCTCCTGGCACGTGATATTAATCAGACTAGGAAAAGATTTACATAAAACTACATAGGGAATATGTGGCTAGAAATTTCACAATCTGCTTTATGGAAAGCCTGGATTAAACAGTAATTTCCACATTTGTTTCCAAAATGACTAAAGCTAGTAAGAACTAAAAGTTGGTCTTAATATTTGCTATTTTTATCTTCACCATATGCAAAAAAAGTGAGTAAATTTGCATGTATTTATAGTTTGTAGGGTTTTGTATTGTTTGTTATGAAATATGATTTAAAATATTGTTAGGGAGACTAAATACCCAGATAATTTTAAAAAATCTCACTAGCTATTTAGTAATTAAAGCATACATATATTCACTTACATTATAGTAGCAACATTAGTAACATGGTAAAAAAAATGCCTATAAATTATCCTATTACCCAGTGACTGATTGTGGGAATAAGATAAGAAAGTATCAGACACAGTATTGGAATGAAAAATAAGTTGTGTTCTGAACATGAGGCCTTTACATATTTTGCCAAAGACTTTGAACTCTGACATTAGAATTTGAGTCTTTCTCTGCTCTACCATTAATTAAATAACCCAGTAACCTTGGACACTTTCTATAACCTCTCAAACTGTCAATTTCTGTATCTGTAAAATGGGCTTAACAACAATACTTGAAAAGATTACTTTGAGTTAAATCAAGTAAAGTTCTTAGCTGAGAATCTCACACATAGTTAAGTATAGCATACATACTAGCTACACAGTTCGTGATGTGTATTAATTACAGATAGCTAAATCTGTTCAAGAAACAGAAAATGGAAGATGAATATGAGCCAGAAACAGGCAAGCCAAACACCCTGAAGTGTTTCTGATCAGTGTTTTCAACAGAGTGTAATGAACCATTGGTTTAGAGGGTCGCTCCAACAAGTACCGTATCAAGGTCAAATATATCTAGGAAACACTGAATTTTGTATCATCTTTCTGATACACTTATTGTATATCAATAGTCTTGAGAAGTTGTGCAAAATCTTTCCAAACATCTCCCAGTCCTTCCTAAGTGGGCTGTGGATCTCCTACGTGACAATTGAGTCCTGTAGAACTTGTGTTCTGTAAAACATGTTGGAAAGTGCTGGTCCCAGACTTCACAGCATTTTATTGGGGTAAGGTGCTGGTAGTAGAAGAAAGACAAGTTAGAATCAAGGGAGATTACTAATAGAATAGGCAGAAATTTTACAAGCAAAAAGATCATCCCAAGATGGCATGCATAGCGTTAGCGTGAACTTTTATTTGATTTGAACAACAATGGCAGTTTTTAAACACGTAAAAAGAACAGAAGATTTTATAAGCATTGGCATGTGTCTGATTTGGTGGGAAATAATAGTGTCAGCACATTCCACATGGGTAATTGGTTGTCATTCTGCATATCCCCAGCAAATTGGGCCCTTTGCTCCTAACTTAAACACCCGGTTTTTGCCTAATTATGTTGTGTATTTACATTTCACATTATCTTTGTTAACACGTGGAAATCCAGCTGGTGACCTAGCAGGAAGTCCCTTGAAGTCATAACTCTTAATTACCTTCCCTGGAGCCCAGTGGTTTGAATTGAGAGGTAGTCAGAATGGTTTACAGGAAAGATCTTAGAAAAAACATGCAGATGTACAAGCTGTGGTGTTTTCAGCTAGAAGCCTGTGCTCACTGCCTTACAGCAGCTGGGGCTTTGGACTCAGTATATTAACTGGCTTGTATAAATTTGACGAGTTACTTGATATTTCTGGCTCTCAGTTGGCTCAATATTAAAATGAATAAACAGTAATACCTAAAACTATAGGACTTGAGTGAAAGGAAAATGGACGATGTGTAAAGCACTTAAAATAGTCTCTGAAATACAGGACAGGCTCACTAAAGAGTAACTTTATTTTTATAATAATATTATTATTATCACCATTATTATTATTTCCTTATGTAAAGTAAGAAGTGATTAAGTACTTGTTGCCAAAAATTATATATATACATATATATATATGTACATATATATGTACATATGTACATATGTATATACATACATATATATGTATATGTATATATACGTATATATATATATAGTATACTATAGATAGTATTCATTAATAATGAGCAAATCATTGTTAATCTCTCCTTCTGTGAATGATTGTCGATTTGATGTTTTCTCTCTTCTTTAAAAATGCATCCACTTTTTGCTTCTTGTATCATGTTAAGAATGTTAAATTTCTTTCAGGTGTACTAACTACATTTTTAAATGTTCAATGCTTCAAAGATTTTAAGGGTCAATAAATATTATTAATAAACCATTGAAATGAAAACCAACATGTCACCAGGAACACCTTTAAATATTTCATGATTCTTGAAGATGAATAAACTTTATCAATGCTGTAAAAGCATAGGAAAATGCTTAGCAAATCAAGAGTTAAGGCTAAGAAATATGTATGCTTTATTATGGAATTCAAATGATGTGTGTCCTATCTTATGTAATAATAGGACTGGTGAAGCCACTGAAAATTATTTCATATGCCTCCATTAATATGAATGTCATCATAATAATTAATGCTATTGACTATTCCATGGCCAAGATATGTGCTAAGAGTCACATACATTAGGCCATTGACATCTCACAAAAACTCTAAAATAAGTACCATTATCCCCAACTTACAGATGAGAAAACTGAGGGGAAGTAAAAATGGAAAATGCCTCAATCCAGCATTTCTTTCTGTACCTTTTTTCTAGTGAAAGAAGATGTACCACTAGCCACATGAGGAGTTTGGGATTTAGTGATAGCATTCCCATCTCCCTGGTATTTTTTTCATGGATGGGCATTTTCTCCAGCTGAACCATAGTCACTCTCATGGATTTCTCTGGTTTGAGTTGGTCTAGAATAATTTTGTCTCTGCATTTCTGGTTTAAAATGTTAAGCTTGTACATCTGAAGTGATTCATGGCATATTTTGTCTGCATAGAGAATGCCTATCTGTACTGAAAGAGAGTGAATTTGACACAAAGAAAAGAAAGAGCTAAATGGACAGGGTGAAGCCTAGGATCCAATTGTTCCTCAATTCAGCCTCTCTTATGCATTGTTGTATCCTCATCACGTCACCAAACATTTTGTTTTTCCCTTTAAGCTAATTAAAGTCAGGTTTCTAAAACTTCCCATTAGAAGAGCTCCTCCCATTTAAATCAAAGAGGTTAAGCCCCAAATTACATGACTGGTTAGTTGTAGAGGTACAAGATAAACCCAGGTTGTTTTAATGCAAAAGACCCTTCCTTGACAACTAGAAACTGTATTACAGCTTGACAAAAATATTTAATAATTCATGTGATCAAGATAAAAATACCTCTTAGGAATACTTGGACATTTTTCTAATGCACTAATAATGCAATAACAAGTGGATAAAATGAAGCCTTAAACTCTCAATATCAGTAACTACTTTCACATTAAGGTCTCTTAAATGAATTAAAATAGAATTTTTATGGCAGATTATTGAATAAGCAGCCCAATCTAGCAGCTTTTCCTAAGCAGGTCATCAGTTGTGATGACAAAACAGAGATATTACGTTCACACAGTTTTAAATTCTGTTTTCAGAAATCATAGTTGTAGAATAGTGACATATTCATGGATAGGAGCTAAATAGTAGGCACCAGGTAAAAGAGAAGAGACAGTTGTAGTTTCCCTGAGCCATTGAAAATAATGTACCAAGAACTCATCTAGTGATGAAACGCTAGTGGTAGTGATGAACTGTTGGAAGCATATAAACAGTCACATTCTGATTTTATGAAGAACATCGTTTCTAGATTAAAGCTGATAATAAGCTATGAGTATGCATGTGTAGTTGTAGAAGTTTTCCTGCTATTTTGGCTTTTAATGTTATTTATATTACCAAGTATAGTAGTTCACATAACAATGAATCTTGATCTAGACCATCATGCAAGAACCTCAAACAGATGCCATTTGGTGAGTAAAACCATCATTTTTTTTCAGGTTGCCTAAAGCACAGGCAATCTGTGGGGGCTGGAGGTGACTTTGTCCTTATGGGCAGATGTTATGACTCCCCACACTATTCTAGAAAGCCCATGGCTGCCAGAATATTTCATAGGTGCTCTTAAACATCACCCAGCATGCACTAATATTTCATTTTAACTGTGGTTCTGGGAAACACAAATGGAGACATTGGGTTTGAAATATATGAGGTATATTGGACATGGGGTATTTTGAGTCTTAATGCAGAGTATCTCCAGAAAATATGTACTCCTCTGAAACTGTTTCCGTATGTTTCCTGATCCACAGCTTTCACTACACTGGACATGGTGTTATCTTGATTAATGCCATGGTCGTAAATATATGATGAATGGGACTTTGCATCCCTTCTAGCCCTTTCTCACTATAACAAGATCAAAGTAAATATATTTCATTCTTCTATGAATATATTTTTTTTCATCTTGTGTAATGTAAAAGCAGCCCCACTTTCATACATGCCTAGAAAGGAAGGAAAAAATATTTTCTAAAGTTAAGGTCTCTTTTCTTCTGTAAGAAGTAATATTCAAATTGTGTTTCACTTAATACGAAGGGGTTACAAAAATCAGAAAATTCCTTTCCTGTCTATTATTTACTGATGCCAAATTTTGGAGTACTAAATAAAGTTGACATTTAGCAGTCATGTCAAACAAAATTTTATCTACATTTTGTTCTTTTTCGGTTATTTGGAATTTTTTCATTCTGTATTTAATTATGATAAAAATTTCCCATATCTCTATTAAAAACAGTCCTTCAGCAAACATGCTATGTACCTGTGTACAGTATATTCTTAACAGTGGGGGTGTGGAGCCAAGGGGAATACATAGATTACACATGTATTTTACATTTTTCACATACTAATCTTGAACTAACTCTTGAAAAGTGATACCAATTTATGATTACATACACACTTTCAAAAACTTGACTTTGTCAAAAGCATAAAAGATTTTGTTTTTATTTTGAATTTTTATTGTGAGAAGGTATCAAGCATATTTTCATTTGCTTTGGAAAATTTGTGTTTCTTTGCCTTTTCTTTATTCTTTTTTTAAACTGTTTTCTTGCATTTTTTCCTTAGATATTTCATTTTTTATTGGTTTGAAAACATTTTATATTAAGAATATTATATTTTGGGGACACCTGGGTGGCACAGTCAGTTAAGCATTCAACTTTGGCTCAGGTCATGATCTCATGGTTCATGAGTTTGAGCCCAGAGTCTGGCTCTGTGCTGACAGCTCAAAGCCTGGTGTCTGCTTCAGATTCTGTGTCTCCCTCTCTGTCCCTCCCTGACTCTTGCTCAGTCTTTCTTTCAAAACAAATAAAATTTTAAAAATTTTTAAAGAAAATTATATTTTTATGCCTCAAATGCAACCTGATACTTAGAATCAATTAATTTTTTAATGAAATGACTTTGTTAATTTTCTTTTGGTGTTTTTAAGGGAATTTTTTTATAAGCACACAAAAACTATAAACATATTGTTCAATCAGTTGTATTCTTTGCGGCATTTAAAGAAAAAATAATCTATTCTTACCTGCTTATAGCTTCATTTTTATATGAAAATTTTTATTTAGTTTTTTTAACATTCATATATTTACTTTTTTGAGAAGTAGAGCTCAAGTGGAGGAGGGACAGAGGGCGATGCACACACACAGAATCCAAGCCTCCAAGCTGCCAGTGCAGAGCTCGAGGCAGTGACAACATGGGGCTAGAACTCAGGAACCATGAGATCATAACCTGAGCCAAAGTCGTATGCTTAACCAACTGAGCCACCCAGGTGCTTCTGCAAATTTTTGATTCATAGAAAGTTGACTGCTGCATACTAAAGGCAGAATAGGAACCAAGTTCAATGTTTTTCCTCTGAATAGATGTCCTGTTTTCCCAACACCATTCATTTTATTTTAGAGAATAAAGGTGTGAAAATGAAGAATGTTAGGTAAACTGAGTTTCAGTGACATTATCAATAAAATAATTGTGATGCCTCTTTACTTGGTAACACTGCATCTCCAAGAAAATAATCAATGTGAAAGCAGCCAAAAACCACAAAACAACTTTTAAGCTTTGTTAAATTTAAAGCCCCCTTCTCAACATGGGAAGACTTATTATGTGTACAAATTACATTTCAAAGGTGGAAAATGTATTTTAGTAAAAGCTATAATTTTACATAAGGCAAGAAACATCTTCACACAAATTTGTGCCTGTGTCTGGACAAAGAGGATTTCCTGTGTGACCATTGTTGACATACTGATGACAGTCGTCATGAGAGTATTGCAATATGCTATTGACCTGTTGGGAGCCGTTCTGAACTCACTAATTGAGAAAATTCCTTGTGAGGTTAAGGCAAGTTTGCAAGGCCTCCTGCTGTCAGATGATGACCGATATCCACCCCCATTCCATTGTTTCTGCTTGAGCACCGACCCCAAGGCACCTTGTTGATTGATATTGGGAGTGACTTGTCCCCTCATTCTGGCCCTAATATGCTGATTGCACCTTGTGAAGGAACTTATTGTAGGAATTTTTTCTTTTGTGATTATGGGAGCAAACATCGTGTTTCCTGAAAATCCTGTTTTTCTTATACTTCTCCTTAAGCAAATAGGCTATTGACCCCTGCTCACAAAGAACTAACTTTTACCTTTGCTGTGCTAATTCATTGTCTTGTTTGTATTTGAATACTAATGATACCTTCCTTCCCCCATAGAATAAGCATCTAAATCACCTACATCAATCACTATTGATAAAGGTTATGCATGAGTCTTCTACAAATCTGTGTTCTGGGAAATTTTTACATATCAAGGAAATTTGTCATCAAAAATCATTGTCTAAGGCAAATGCCACTTCTGTACTGTTCCTCATACACTTAACCATAAATAAAGCTGAGTTGCAGTTAGTGCAGAGATGCCTGCCTGGTGACCAGAAAGAATCACATGGCTCTCTCCTCCATCTCTTGCCGACACCATCCTTTCTTCAGGGACCCCTGGACCAGCTGGAGCCTGACTCTAGCATTGACCCATCATGTATTGGGCATGGGCTTTCACTGGATTCCTATATGATGGGATAGGATTTTTCTATGAGTCACTCTCCCTTGGAACCCACACCTTGCAGTTGAAAACAGAGCACAGTAGATGTTCAAGGTATTTTAGTTGATATCACTTGCATGGCTGGAATTGGCAATTCAATTCCTTACTATAACAAAGAAAATTGCTAAATACCCCCCATTGTGGTTCCATCCAATACCCTGGTATCAAACACCAAGTCATGATTTTATTATGATTATACTTTTTTGATGTTTTTTTTTTTTTATTGTTGAAAGATAAAGAGAGAAAGGCAGGGCACATGCAGGAGAGGGGTAGAGAGAGAGGGGGACACAGAATCCAAAGCAGGCTCCAGGCTCTGAGCTGTCAGCACAGAGCCTCATTCAGGCTTGAACCCATGAACTGTGAGATCCTGACCTGAGCTGAAGTCAGACACTTAACTGACTGAGCCACCCAGAAGCCCCATGTCTACACATTAATTAACAATACTCTCCCAGCAACAGACCATTATGAACTTTATTCATCTAGGTATGTATGTTAGTATATTTAGTTCTAAAAATGTTGAAGTGCGCACATTTAGTGACAGTCACAATTCTTACATACACCTAGCACTAACTGCCAAAAAGAAACATGTTCTTTGCAATGTCCTAGGGGAGGCAAGGAAAGAAATTCTACAGAATTGAATAGACAGGCAGCCCATAGGGACATGAGTTGCCTTAATGGGTATTGTGCCAGTGCACAGCATTGAAGGGCATAAATAAAATGTGATAGAAATAGAAAAGAAAGAGAAAGACTCCATATCCATAGGGACATATAAAGTATTGTGACAATATTCTAACAACTGTTACATAACTTTTGTCAAAATCCATTTTAAAGTGGAAGATTAGAGGAGAATTTTGCTTAAAAAAATAAAGGTTATGTTCCCTATCAGTCATTTTTTGACATAGTGATATAGTAAAAGCTAAATAGACAGATAATAAAACCTAACCACCTCTAATTTTATACATGAAACCAGAACTTGAGGATAATGAACTAAGTGTGATATGGAACGTAAGAAACATTGTTTTGATTTGACGACATGAAACTGAAATAGGCTGTCACGGGCTGAATTGTGTCCCCCCAGAATTCATATATTGAAGTCTTAACCCTCAGAATGTGATTGTATTTGTAGGTAGGACCTTTACAGAGGAGGTTAAAGTAAAATGAGGACAGGAGGATGGGCCCTAATCCAATATGTCTGGTGTCCTTATAAGAAAAGAAGATTAGGATGCAAGGGAAGACACTGGAAGACAAACATCTACAAAACAAGACAGTGGCCTCAGACGAAGCCATCCCTGCTGACACCTCAACTTCAGACTTGGTACTTTGTTAGGTAGCCCTGGCAAACTAATATAATAGACTTCACACATATCTTTTTTCAAAACCATTATTTTTGCATTCAAGGCAATATGTTTTAATAGCTTTGAATATGTTCTTATCTGATTCTTAGGACAAGTCTATACTTCATGCATGATTAATTCAAGTGTATGAGGAAATGAGATTAAGAATGTAAGTAATTTGGGGCACCTGAGTGGCTCTTTGGTTAGGAGTTCAAGTTTGGCTCAGGTCATTACCTCACGGTTCGTGGGTTTGAGTCCCTTATCAGGCTTTGTGCTGACAGCTCAGAGCCTCGAACTTGCTTTGGATTCTGTCTCCCTCTGCCTCTACCCATGTTCCCCACATGTGGTCTTTCTTTCTCTCAATAATAAATGAATAAACTTAAAAAAATGAATCTAAATAATTTTCCATGTTCACCCAGCTTATGTATTATTACCTAGCCAAAGACTGAAACTAGATATGTCTCATTCCAAAACATTTCTTTTATTCACTATACTACATATTCATGTAGCCTATCTTTGACGAAAGATTATCAGTGAGCTATATGAATGGTATAATAAGTGTCAAAGGTAAAAACAATATGACTAACTCAGTGATTAAAATATTGAAGGGTCACCTTCTGTCACATTTAGAATCTAATAGATTGATGACAAACTAGGAAATAAGAACACAAGTTCAAGACTAGAAGCTTCTTGGGGCGCCTGGGTGGCTCAGTCGTTAAGTGTTTGACTTCGGCTCAGGTCATGATCTCATGGTTTGTGGGTTCAAGCCCCGTGTCGGGCTCTGTGCTGACAGCCAGCTCAGAGCCCAGAGCCTGCTTCGGATTCTGTACCTCCCTCTCTCTCTGACCCTCCCCTGCTCATGCTGTCTCTCTCTCTCTCTCAAAAATAAATAAAAACATTTAAAAAAATTAGAAAAAAAAAAGACTAGAAGCTTCTTAAGGAAAGTTCTGTTAGTAATAATATAATTCACTTAATGAATCTTTATTGAGTACCTGTCCAAGACCCTGAACTAAGTCTATATATGTAGTACTGAATTCACAGAATTTAGAGCTTGATGGCAGAAAATAGAAAAAAAAAATATTAGTTACAAAATTACCAGTGTTATGAGTACACAGAATGAAATGGAAACATAAATGTGACTTCTAGCTCAGACTTTGCAAAGTGATTTCCACCTAGAAGGTAAAGAACCTCATGAAATGGAGGGAAGCAAGATGAGAAGGATAGATTTGTAGACATAAATAACAAGAAGGTGTGAAAGGAAATTTCTGGTTGTACCCCATTTTTCAGCAAGTTATGAATTTTCACAGAAGAAATGATACTTGTGTATTCTCAGTTATAGAGATCAGAGTCTTTCTTACTAATGTCAGGTATAATATATATATTTCTTTGGAACAATGTGTAGGAATTCTTAGGCCTTAGCCAAGTATTATGACTATGTTTTAGGCTTCTCTAAGTAAAGCCTCTTTTTCTGAAGCTATTGATCCTTGGTCATATATTGTATTGGTTTTCTAGGGTTGCTGTAACAAATTACCACAAACTGGGTAGCTTAAAACAAAACAACAAAAACCTATTCTCTTCTGATTATTCTAGGAGCCAGAAGTCTGTAATCAAGGTGTTGGTAAGATTGAGGGAGCCTGAGGGTGAGGCAGACTCTCTCCCAGTGTTGTCTCCTACCATTCTGGTCATTATTGGCAATCCTTCCTATCCCTGGGTTTATAGAAGCATCACTCAAACTCTGCCTCAGTGTTTATATGGTACTCTCTCTTGGGCCTCACCTCTGCTTCCTACAAAGACACCTGTCATATTGGAGTAAGGCCCACCCTAATGATCTCACCTTACATTCATTACATCTGTAAAGACCCTACTTCCAAGTAAGGTCATGTTCACAGATACTCAGATTAGAACTTTAATGCTGGGAGTCGCACTGGCCTCACTGGATGAAAGTCACAGCAAGGAAATGGCAGCGTTTGCAGAGCTCCTGCCATGAGACATGAAAACTGGTATCTCTTTCTGCTACTACTGGCTCATGTTGGAAATGAGGCTGCTGGTATTGACCAGGCCTCACAATATTCCAGATCAGACTGATATTCCCCACACAGATTGCTCATAAGGAAAAGCATATTCCTGCCTTTTCAAAAGAGACTTCAGATGGATAATTGTCAAAAAGCTCTTCCTATGGGCCTTGCAGATCGAAGACTTACATAATAAAGGGGACTAAGAACACAAGAGTTACAACTGAGTCTGGTCCTGAGACAAAGAGCCTAATTTAGAGTTAAGGACAGATATCCAGCTCCACCAATTGTTTCTTCTTGGAGTACAGCCCCCCCCCAAAGTATTTGTGATTAGTATTCTGAGTGACTTATTCTGGCCTTGAATATGTTGATTGTACCCTGTGAAGGAACCTATTGAGGAACTTTTTTTGTGATTAAGGGAGCAAAGGTGTTTCCTGAAAAACCTGTTTTTCTTAGTACTTCTCCTTAAACAAGCTATTGACCCCTGCTTACAAAGAATTAACTTCACCCTTTTTATGCTAAAAACATTGTCTTGTATGCTAAAGATACCTTCCTTCCCCATAGGATAAGCATCTAAATCACTTACCTCAATCACTATTGATAAAGGTTATGCAGGAGTCTTCTACAAATCTATGTTCTGGGAAATTCTTACATATCAAAGAAGTTTGTCATCAGAAATCATTGTCTAAGGCAAATGCCACTTCTGTGCCATCCCCCAAACACTTAATTACAAAATAAAGTTGAGCCCCAGTCAGAGCAGAGATGCCTGCCTGGTGACCAGAAAGACTCTCGTGGCCTCTCTCATCCCTACCTCACCGACATCATCCATCCTTCAGGGACCCCTGGACCCGACCGGAGCCGGCCTCCAGCAAGTGGTCTGGCCTCCAGCACTTTAATATCTATTTTTCATGAATACAATTCAACCCATAATAATGTGCCTTTACCAAAAGCATTTTCTTTGGAATCCATGATGCTTACTAGAGGAATCAATAGCCCAAATAATACTGTATCTCAAACAAAAACTCATTCACATACAGTAAAAAGTATTTCTTTTCACTCAGAAACATAGAGGTTGGCTGGCTGTTTCTGTTGATTTGAGTTACACTCTGGCATCTCACTCATACTCTGGCATTCAGCTGCAAGTAGACTGGAAGACTTTGCTGATCTTGGTTGGATCCTCCTACATGTTGGTTCATGACAGGGACATCTGAGCTGAGCTGGTTTGATTCCACTCCACATGTCTCATCCTCAAACACCCTTGGCTGAGGTGGAAAAGAGGATGTGGAAATACACAAGTGATTATTCAGGTTTCTGCTTGTGTCAAATATATTATTTGTCTCATTGGGCAAAATAAGTCCTATTGTGGTAGGAACCCTTCCCTAAGGAGAAAGAAAAAAATTGAAGAAGAGAGAAGAGAAGACTTCAAGGTCACCTAGATATGAGTCCAGCTGCCTACATCCCCCATGTTCCTGTAAACTGAAACAACTTAATTAGACTGCATGTTTATGTGTGTTACCATATATGTGAGACAAAGAAATAGAAAATGTATAAAAAATCTATTTCATATGAGGTGGGCCGCTCAGTTCTTTTGGGTACTAACCCAACTGAGCGGTGCCGGCATGAATAAAGTTGCTTCCGGGAAAGAAAAGTCTCGGTGTCACGACTCTCTGAGCGAGAATCCTGCAACACTATGGTCAAGCCCCGAGTCAGAGTGGGAGGACATCATCAAAAGACACAGAGAGACAAAAATACTGGGACCACAAATACAACTAATTCACTGTAGACTTACAGTTTCCATTTTGAAAATTCCTTTTTCAGATTTTACTTCTCTTATATGTGTCCCTTCTCCCAAAGCTTTCCTTCAATTCTCTTCAAAGTTGTTTTAGGATACAATGAACATTCTTTTTCAAAAGTATGATTTTAGTTTTCCTCTGTCCCTACATTCTTAACACATCAAATAAACTCATACATTAACAACTGAACTCTTTCTTCTTCATTATCTATTGCATACATTTAAATTAGACTCTGTTAGCTCAAATATCAGTTTCACTCTTGACACATCCTTTCCAAAGTAACAACAACAAAATGATTCCCCATTACTCAGCTTAATACTTAACCTCTATGGCTGTCTACTAGTTTGGTTTCATAATTTAGTGAGGTGTTTCTTAGTATAACTAGCACTTCATAAGAACAAGGCTTTGTCTATCTTACAAGTGAATAGTATGGTCTCTTGTCAAACAAGGTATAGGATCCGACATATGATGCAAAACAAAATCAAAAAACAAAATCCCCAAAATCCCCTAAAAATCAAGACTACACACTCCCTTGTTTTCCAATCAAGATATTTCCCCCTCATCTCTGTGAAAAATGGATTTTTGTCTATTTGTTACACCAGCCTAGAGTGCCATCACCTTCCAATCATAAATTACCCCTCAAAGAAATACAAAATAGACACAGAAAGTCCCTTTTCTCATTATTTGTGTGAAGGAAGCTATATACATAAGTGATATATAAAATACAGTAATTTCCGTGACATAAATATTCATTAAAAACTATGGAAATATAGAAAAGGACACTTAATCTTGAATGAAAAGGACAATCACATTTTCCTGAATTAAAAGCGAGAGAAGAATTCTTCAAGCAGAGAATGGAGCAAAGGTGGAAGCATGGACCAGGAAGGCCATGAAGAAAACAACAAAGAGAATATTATTGAAGTGTCAAATTCAAGTCCCTGAATAGTGATATATAGACTGATGAGGAAAGCAGTAGGCGTGAACCATATGTTGGAGAGTCTTTATGCCATGTTAAAGAACTTGAACTTAATAAGTTTCCAGATGTGTAAAGATTTAAGCAAAAGAGTAACAGTTCCAAGTTTACTTTTCTAAACCTGGACTCAATGATTTCACTACGTGGCAGTTACAGCCTTTGAGTCCTGAGTCTCATTCTCTGAATATTCCACATAAACTTTGCTCTGCTAATGTACTACTGGCTTAATGGCTGACTCAGTTGACTTTGTTCTCTGTCTTTTTGTGTTTTCAGATGTTAGTCTTCTAAAGACAAAACATAAGTGAAAAGGTAGAAACAATAGTAAACCTTTCTGGTAATATGGCAAAAATGTGGAAGACTTTTTTTTCCACAAATGCTAATATTGGTATCATTCAAATCCTAATGATGCAGACATTGCAGGCTAAGTAGATAAAAATTGATAAGGCCATTTGGGATACTTAGAGAACAAATGTGTCCTTTATATTATTTCAATACCATTGATTAAAAAAATAATTTAAGTAAAGGAATATGCTTTTCCCTAAGAATACTCCAATTGACAAATAGATCTTTCTATTTTGGAAGAAATGGAGTAATTTTTACTTTTATCTGCTGCATGTAAAATTATGGGGAAAAGGAATTTGAACTCAACCTAAAGTACAGGTCTGGGAATTAGAAAGAGGAAGAAAAATTTATGGAACAAGTATTTGAAAGGCTAAATTAATTTTCACATGCTTATGCATGAAATGTTATTGCCTGTCTAACTATTCCATTATGTCTTAATAATAAAATAACCCATATGTGCAAAATGGCTATGTCACACCAAGAGAAAATGTTTAAAATGCCAAGTAAATACCACAACAAATGTATGAAAAATGCTTTACTGATGGTTTCACTTTGCAAATTCTTTTGAAGGTATTTTTTTTTATTCTTTTGGAGCACAGAAAGCAATGGTTCTCTGTTCAAAGAAGAATTTTGTTTGCGTAAAATTTTACATCCATTCAGTTTATATTTAACCAGAAATTTAAGATATTATGCTCTATAATATTTTGAATTAGTATTTAAAAACATGTCAGGCTGTGAGGTTGATTCTCCAAGCAGTATGGCTTTGAGAAAAGCTTAAATGATGGTGCCAAGTTTTTTCTTGTACTTTGAACTTTTCCTTTTTCAGTTTCCAATGTTTAGAATAATAACTACGTTTATTTTGTTTCTTGGATACAATGTTTTAATTTTTGGCAAATATTTAGTTTATTTATCAATCTTCCCCCCCCTTTGGTATCGCTCAAGAACTTTAATTTGTATCAACTCAATAAAAATATCTAATAGCAATGTACATTACCCCTGGACCCACTCTTCCCTCCTGAAATTCCTCTTTTGTTTATATAAAGCCAATATGGTCCCTTAGCATTATAGAAGACTTTCATTATTTGACTGCAAATTTGATTCACTTAAGCAACCAGTCCTCTTTTATAGCTTATTAGATATTTTTCCACACTCACGTGACCAACATTTTGAAAATGACAAGGGTTTCAGTTTAGTTATTTTGTCACAATGAGCATTAGCTTTAGACCAGTCTCATCCCCTATATAAACATGGCCCAGGTCCTAAAAGTAAGAGACTCAGAGGGATTTAATCTTTCTTAATGGACTTCAAAGACGGTTCTACTATGCATATCAGTCCCAGGACTTACAGGATAGAAATCCAGCAGAATTGGCTCTTTATTAAAGAATCTCAGGGGCATAAGTGGTTCAGTTGGTTAAGTGCCTGACTCTTGATTTTGGCTCAGGTTATGACCTCAGGCTCATGAGATTGAGCCCTGAATAAGGGTTTGTGGTAGGCATGGAATCTGCTTAAGATTCTCTCTCTCTCTCTCTCTCTCTCTCTTTCTCTCTCTCTGCCCCTCCCCTGCTCCTTGCTCATGCTCTCTCGCTCTCTCTCTCTCTCTTTCCAAAAAAACCTCAAAGAATCTCTAAGCCCAGTGTTCTGCACCTGGGCATTGTGTTTAAAACTGGGAGCGACAACATGGAGACCATCATTCAGTCAGCAGAGGATAATGGGGGGCTTGAGGTCACTGGTACCATGATATCAGAAACCAGTGTAATAGTAAGTTTTGAAGTTTACCAAAAAAATCAATCAAACAAACAAACAAAAAACAAACCAAAAGATAGGGACCAGGTTGTTTCCAGTTCAGCCTTTTTTTTTTTTTTTTAAATAAATCGAACCACATATTCTCACAATGAAACTTGATTTTGTTTTTGAACTTACATGTTTCACAGGATAGTAGTGATTTCACCAGTGGATTCTGTGACATGAACTATACTGCAGCCTGAAACTTTCATCTACAGTCAGTGGAGGCCAACCTCACACCTATGTTCAACAGAGAAGATAGGGGTGCTCCCCCTTGCTTGGCCTGTTCCCCTTGGGTTCCCAAGACTATGGCTAAAGTCACAATCTGTGTCCTAAGAAACGCTCTTCCTCTAATGTCCTCCTGAAAGTCCTTGAATGTAGATGTTAAATCAATTCCCCATGTGGGAATTCATGTCCCCTCAGGAATTTCAAGGAAGGGAAGAGGGTTGGAGCATTGGTTGACAGTCAGAATAAGAATAGCTTTCATCTACACTTAACAATTTTACTTGTAGGTATATACCCGGATAAAACTCTCACACATGTATGACCCAGGGAAACAACTATGAGAATATTTGTAGTAAAATAATTTATAAGAGCAAAACACTGGAAACAGCCTCAAAAGCTCATCAGTGAGAGGATTGATAAATTATAGTATACGATATCCAAACACACACACACAGTGGGATAGCTAAGAACATTGACATGAATCAGTCTCAATGAGCAAAAAAAAATTTAGTCACAGAAAGAGAAAAGCACATGTGTTATAATTTAATTTAAGGAAGAGTTCTAAGATAACATCAAACAAGTTATTTAGGGTACAAATTTGGCTAGATTATAGATAAACAAGATTTCTGTGGTATAAAGCAGGGGTATATCATCAAAAATGTATACACAATTTTTAATAGTGTTGGGAGTTATTTTATATCATAAATATCATATCATAAAATGCTTGGCACACAGGTAGTAATTTTTGAATATTTTAACACATTAACATTTTTGAAATCAGTGTGCTCTTTAGTGATTTAGTTGTCATTGTCAATTTTCTCATAGAAAAATTTTAACCATCTTTGTCTTAGTAAAATTTTACATTTTATGGATTCACAAAATTGATAGGTCAAAAATCAAAGTCTGATATACATGTTTTTAATAAATACATTAAAAATGTTTGAAGTGACAAGAGAAAAAATGCATTCGAGAGGAATTGAATGAAAACTAAACAAAAGAACATAGGAAGTCTAAATAAAATAATTGACGTTGTTTTAGTTTCCTAGGGCTGCCAAACAAACTATCACAAAATGGAGGTCTTAAACAAGGAAACTGATTTTCTCACAACCCTGGAGGGTAGAAGTCCAAGGTCAAGGTGGTGGCAAAGTTGACTTTTTGTTTTTTAATTTTATTTATCTTTGAGAGAGAGAGAGAGAGACAGAGCATGAGCAAGGGAGGGGCAGCAAAAGGGAGACAGAATCTGAAGCAGGTTCCAGGCTCTGAGCTGTCAGCACAGAGCCTGACGCAGGGCTTAAAAGCTGTGAGATCATGACCTGAGCTGAAGTTTGACACCCAACTGACTGAGCCACCCAGTCGCCTCATGAGTTAATTTTTTCTGAGAGGTCCCTTTTGCATTGTAAATGACATAATATGGCCATAATGAGATCCTCAAAATAGTTAAAGCAATTATTGACAAGACTTAAACAAAAAGCACAAAAAAAGATTAAATAAAAACAGAAAAAAGACAAATCCAGATCCATTGTGGGATATCTTTCAGTATTGATAGAAAAAATAAGGCAAAAATCATTGAGAATAAAAACAAATTCACTAGGCTAATTAACAAATTTACTTGAGAGGCGTAAATATGATGGCCATATATGGACTCCAACTTAAGCAGAATATACATTGTTTTCAAATAGGAATAGAACATATCAAAAATTGACCAGATACTGGTAACTAAGAGATGCTTTAATGCATTTTATGGAATTGGAATCATACACATTGAGGTTTTTTTTACATTTTTTATTTATTTTTGAGAGACAGAGTGAGACAGAGTGTGAACTAGGGAGGGGCAGAGACAGAAGGAGACACAGAATCCGAAACAGGCTCCAGGTTCTGAGCAATCATTCAGCACAGAGCCTAACATGGGGCTCGAACTCACGAACCATGAGATTATGACCTGAACCGGAGTTGGACGCTCAACGGACTGATCCACTCAGGAGCCCCATACACATTGTTTACTGATCAGTGTTCAGATAAAATCAAAGATAAAAAGATGAATGTAAAGTCCCCATATGTTTGGAAATGAAAGGACACATTTGTAATTCTAAATTATACATGCATCAATAAGAAATCACAATAAAATTAGAAATTACTTGAAACTAAATGATAATGAAATATCAAAACATATGTAAAGCAGCCAGCACTGTGCTTAAAGATAAATTTTCAAACTTGATTACATAAAATAAGATAATGATATAAAAGAAAAGAAAAATAAACCTGTAAGAAGTAACAGAAGTAAGGAATAAATAATACAAAGAAGAAGGAATGAGAATTATAGTAAGGATAGGAAATTTTTAAAAATGAACAAATTATCCATCTCTTGAAGATATATAAAGAACACCAAGTTAAGCCCAGAATATATCTAATGCCATAACTGATTATTGAATGTCCTTATTCAGTTTTATTGCTAAAGGATCCTTTGAAATATTTATCAATCAGTTTTTAAATCTGAATTTAACAAAGCTTTATTGGTACTTATGACTGGCTTAATTCCAGAATGACCTTCTATGTCCCACCCGTCTTGGAGTACAAATCCTGACTAATGCCCTCCCCTTGAGTATGCACAGGACAGGACAGGTGTTGAAGAGAGAATAACCTTTTTATAATTTGTTTACGTTATTTAGCAAAAGTGAATTGGTCTTGCAAGTACAATTAAAATTATTTTTCAGTTGATTTTGAGTTAATCAAAAAGGAGATTAATTTGAGTAAGTTTACCCTAATCAAATGTATCCTTAAAACAGGGTGTAGACTTTCACTGAAGAGAGATCAGAAATAAAAGTGACGATCCAGAAAAAAGTAATCTGGCTGGGGAAGTTTCTGCAGGTACCTATGTAAGAAACAGAAACCTCTAGAAACTGATAGTACCTGCCACTTTGCAGCCAGGAACCCCAGTTCTACAGCCACAAAAACGAAATTCTGGCAAAAACCATGTTGAGTTTAGAAAGGGATCTCAGGCACTAGAAGGGAGCCATAACTTGACTGACATAGTTAATTTCAGCATCAGGAGCCCCTAAGCACGGAACCCTGTTCTAATTTCTAAATATTAATTGTGTGTAGAAAATGGATTGAAATATATATATTTAAAATATAGAATGTTGGTCAAGCTCTGATTTATTTCCACTACATCAGAAAAGAAAGTATTTGGCTCCCTTTTGAACATGATGAATGTAAGTATGATTTATTGGCACTGACTGTAGACAAGGCATTATGATAGGCACCAAGAAGGGGGAGGTGGGCACTGAGCACCAAAATGCATTTAAGCAGAGAAGGCCATTTCCTAAAGGACCTCAGAATATAATGAAGTTACCTGTCCACTGATTACAAGAGAATTGAGGAACAGCTCTGCCCTTAATTGGGCCTGGGAGCCTTACCTCAGGGTATGGCAGTTACCTGGGCTTGGCTCTGTATTCAGTATTGGCATTCCAAACCCTGTAAAGTCTTATTAAATTTTCTCAACCTTGAAAAGAAAGGAAAGTAATTGCACAGAACTTAACAGTTTGAAAAGAATACAAGCCTCTTGAGACACTAGATGTATTGATTCCAATATTGCACCATCCTGAAAGATTTGTTTGCATCCATTAAATATGAATAACTAACTCTTCTCTTCAATATCACCACTGTGGAAAAGTTCTCTCTGGAGAAGTGATCCTTTCTCGCATTCCCAGTTGGTTTTTTTTCCCCCTTGAGGGTTTTAGTCTGTTTTCCTCAGGTTATCCTGTAATATTGGTTAGATATATTTCTGTCATGAGGATAGTCAATACATCCTTCCAGAAGGGTAATGAAGTGAACATACATTCATAACTAGCTAAGAGCTGAGCTGTGCATTAGATACTTAACTATAGTCACCATATTTACTTATTAGTGTCTTTATTGATATTACTGTCATAGCAAAAAATTATTGGAACATTTCTGTTTCATAAACATTATCTTAATTCTCATAATCATCATAAAAATCAAGCAATATCTTTTCATTTCTACTGACAGAGAAACTCAGAGAGATTAAGGTTCCTGAGCAAAGCATGTAGTCAGTGAAAAAAATGATCTGGGTTGAAGCCAAGTTGGTGACACTAAGACCATAGACTATGCACCAAATGTCTATTTTTATCTCTTAATTTCTGTCCCAGTGTATGTCTGTGTCTTTCTGTGTGTGTTCGTGTGTATGCAAGCCAAAATTCCCGCATTCTAATCCTTGTTTTACCATTTGACGCATTACTCTAAGACTTCTGATTCAGTTTCTTTGTCTGTAAAGTAGGGATAATACCTATTTCATGGAGCTATTGTGAAGATCAACATACCTGGTGAGTGTTCTATGAGAACTGCTATTATGATTTTTCTTTTTTTAAATTTTTTAATGTTTTATTTATTTCTGAGAAAGAGAGCGACAGCGTGAGCAAGGGGGGTTCAGAGAGAGAGGGGGACACAGAATCTGAAGCAGGCTTCAGTCTCTGGGCTAGCTGTCAGCACAGAGCCTGACGCGGGGCTTGAACCCATGAACCCTGAGATCATGAACTGACCCAAAGTCACATGCTTAACTGATTAAGCCACCCAGGCACTCCAACTATTATGATTTTTCAACCAGGCTATCATAAGTGAGATCCAACAATCAAACAGACCCTCTTTTAGATTCTTCTTGACCCACCCTCATGTGTGTGGGTGCTAATGCTCTACATGTTCAGCACCCTATAGTAGCCAAGATAGATATGAGCAGGCTTATTTAACTTCAACCAGGTGTGAAGTTAGAGACTGGGAATCCCACCACATCCAGAAACAGCCTATGAATGTAAAACAAGAGCCTCATTTTTCTAGTGTGAGCCAAACTGACACACCTCTCCTAGTTAAAATGCACTGTCTTTAAGATTACAACCATTCAGGCAGAAACCACAAACTCAAATACCCACAGGTATCAAGCATGTGTCAAGTGAACGAAATATTGGAGAGGCCATGTTCCATAAAAGCTTCAGAGTAACTCTGCCTAGCTCAGTGGAACATAGAGTCTAGGTTCTTTCCAGAAATTGGGCATATACTCTCATTTATTTAAGAAGCAGTAGTTCTACTAGGAAATATACAAAGCACTTTATAAATATTAATTTACTTAATCTTTAAAACCACCCCAAATGATAATTACCGCTATTCTTCCAATATTACAAATGAAGAAATGACGGCAGGGAGAGGTTAAGTGCCCAGTCCAAGCTCATTCACCTGAGAAATGATTAACTCAGTGTTTGTGACAAGCTCTATAAGTGTTACTACTACCCAGGCACATAAATGTAGTGAGCTGAGTAGTACAGATATGCCCAGGCCAGAGCTGAGCATTTTAAATCCCAAAATACAACACCTGCCTTAGCAGATGATTCCTTAAACTCAAAAGTAAACACTTTTTTTTTCCCATTTCAACAGATAAGGACACTGAAATTCAGAGAGAATGAGTATACTGCCCAAGATCTTAAAATATCTTAATATTTAAAGAACTTTGGAGCACCTGAGTGGCTCAGTGGTTAAGCATCCGGCTCTTGATTTTAGCTCAGGTCATGATCTCACAGTTCGTGAGATGGATCCTTGTGTCAGGCTCTGTGCTGATAGTGTGGAGTCTGCTTGGGACTCTCCCTCTCTCTCCCTTTTCCTCTAGCCCTTCCCTGCTTACTCTCCATCTCTCTAAAATAATAATAATAATAATTAATTGAAAAAATTCAGAGCCTTACCAGCCCTTTACTGAATTTAAGATACTTGATTGCTCTGTTAAACTTTATGAGGCTTTACTTTAGCATGAAAAGCTGAGAGGGTCTCAGTAAGGAAATGAGTGAAATTTTTGTTTTTGGCTAAAAAAAAATGCAATACCAAAACCAACTGCCTATTGTTTCCACCAGGGGATGGTGTTCTCTGAGTGCAGCCAATTCAAATTCCTCAGACTCTTACTCAGTGGCCACCATTAAGGGACAGCTCCTGAGGGGGCTGGAGTGGGTCCATTGGTTGAGTGACGACCGACTATTGATTTCAGCACAAGCCATAATCCCAGGGTTGTGGGATGGTGCCTGGTGGGTCAGGCCCTGTGCTGAACATGGAGCCTACTCAAGATTTAAGATTCTCTGTCTCTCTCTTTCTCTGCCCCTACCCTGCTTGTGTGTGAGCACTCTCTCTCTCTCTCTCTTTCTCAAATAAAAATAAAATAAAATAGGGGTGCCTGGGTGGTTCAGTTAGTTAAGTCTCTGACCCTTGATTTCAGCTCAAGTCATAACCTCACCATGGTGAGACTGAGCTCTGCATCAGGGTCTGCACTGAGTGTGGATCCTGCTTGGGATTCTTTCTCTCCTTCTCTCTCCATTCCTCCCCTGCTCCCATGTATGCATGCCCCCACCAATTAACAAATAAAGTTTAAAAACTAAATGAAATAAAAGGTTTATCTCTAAAAGTAAATACTTATTTTTTCCTGATATGTTATATCTTAGAGAAAATCTTTTCTGGAGGTCCTAAAGACAAAAGACCAAATACAAATACAGCCAACAGTACAGATCTTTAAACTTTATATGTACAATACCATTATTTATAGAATGAGACTCCAGAATCTCTTCCTTAGGGCTTGTATCTTATGTTCCTGGGAGATGAGGCTGATTTATAGTGACAGAAAAACAGTTTAGAGCCATCTGAGGTTCTGTGATCTTTCACATATCTCTTATTGTCTTCCCAAAGAAGCTCTGCCTCTTACCATGTCTAGCACGGCTCTGACCACACTCCTCATCTAGGCTGTAAAAGACATTCACACAGGGAGACAAGCTTTATGGAATAGCTGCTTCCTTTGGCTTCCTGGGATGACTCAGGTTGCCTGGAGTAAAGCAGCTCTAAGGAGTAATAGAATTATTTCTTTGAACAAACACTAGATATTCTTAATGAACTAACAATTTTTTTATTGCAACATACTCTAAATCTATAAAAACAATAATACTTTTATGTATTATCCCTTATAAAAAAATTAAGGCAGGGAAGGTAATATCTTGACCCTTTCACAGACCAGCTGTGTGGTCTTGGACATATTATAAGTACACATATACTACTTTTTTTCCAGTGAAATGAGGAAACACATGAGCATAGAGAAAGATTCTAGAAGGTGGCAGCTTTCAGTGGCTAATAAGCCTCTGTTTAGAGTTAGGTAAACACAGGTTTGGATCTTGACTCTGCTAGCTATGTGATTGTGGGCAATTAACATTCTTCAGTTTCAGTTTTCCACATTTTCAAAACAGAGGTACTATCTACCTGGAAGTTATTTTAAAACTTAAAAGAGGTAATACATTCAAAGTAGTTAGCAAATTACGAGGCACACAGCAAATCATAAAATAAATGATTTTATTTACCACCACCACGCCCTACTATTTTTAAAACTCACCCTGCAGTTTTGCTCAAGAGAATCTTTTCTAGGGATGTACCTCTCATGTTAAGTAGCCCCCCAGTTCTATGGACTCTGCTATCAAAACTGAATAATTTCAAATGTTGTAAATGGTACGGAAAAGGAAGGACAGGGTGCCTGGGTGGCTCAGTCAGTTAAGCATCTGACTTGAGCCCTGCATATGCTAACAGTTCAGAGCCTGGAGCCTGATTCAGATTCTGTCTCTCTCTGCCCCTCTCTTGCTCTCTGTCTCTAAAAATAAATAAATAAACAATAAAATTAAAACTAAAACAAATAAAAATAAATAAATAAATAGAAAAAGGAAGAAGAAGTCATGGGAAAAAAGAGAAAGAAAAATGGAACAGAAATACAATGGTTGCATGTGAAATGTCAGGAAGATCAGAACATCCAAGAGGAAATCTCGAAGATACTCTACGTGAACGTAAAATCAAGAACAAGGATCAGAATTCCCTGAATACTGAGTGGAGATTACATTCTAATATTAGTTAGGTACTTTTGTTCTGTTTTGTTTTTAGGGAAAAAGACTCAGAATTTCTCCTGTGTTGCAAAAGATGAATTCATGGTAGTTGGTACATTGATCGATGTTAACAGCACAAGCAAATCAAACAAAGTTGCAGAATTGGATTAGAGTCAGGGTAACAAGTAAAGGTCACGGGCATAGAGATTCCAGTTTGAGAGGAAATCAGACATTGAACAGGAAAACGAGCTCAGAACCCTCGTAGGAAGGAACATCAGGGAACCCGAGAAGTTAAGCTCACTGGTAGAAGAGCATAGGATCAGAGAGAGTAATCAGTAGAAATCAGAGTGAATTTAAAATCCTCAGGTTACTTTATTATCAACTCTTCCTTTGACCTCTCCTTCCAGAACTGCAGCCTGAAAATGTTATGCCAACATAAAGAAGTGAAATTGATGGACTGTAAAGAGAACTGGGGGCTGGCCATGGAATCGTAATTTTCTCTTGCTGTCAAGTTTTCCCCTAATTTAAGTGATTTTGACCTTGGACAAATTACTTAGCCCCTCTGAATATAAGTGTCTTTACTCATAAAATGGGGATATTATATTTTCCACACAAGGGTTTTTTTTTAATGAAATGACATAGGTAGCACTTTTCACGCAGGACCTTATCCATGCTATAAACCTAATAAATCAGTATTTATTCTTAAGAAAAATAAGTCTATAAAGCCAACTTAGAGCAGGTACTAGAGGCTTATTTATTTCTGTATATAATCTGCTATACATGATCATATTATGCCAATTCTTTATCTATTCATGTGAGTTTTTAAAAATTTTCCTAACGTTTATTTATTTTTTATAAAGACAGAAACAGAAGCAAGCAGGGGAGGGTCGAGAGAGGGGGAGACACAGAATCTGAAGCAGGCTCCAGGGTGGAGCTGTCACCACAGAGCCCAATGAGGGGCTTAAACTAATGAACTACGAGATCATGACCTGAGCCTAAGTTGGACACCCAACTGACTGAGCCACCCAGGCGCCCCACATTCCTGTGAGTTTTGAATGGCACCATGAACTATAATAATCACCAAATTGAGAACTAGTCAAATATCACATGTTTATTGAATATGAACTATAAGTTAGCACAAGTTAGGAGTTTTTCCCACAAGGACAAACTAGGCTAAATTCTTGTTCTCCGGTGTTAAAAATGAAATGACAAGTAAAACTCTCACACACATGTGTACACACAAACACACACAGGATAAGCATCTTTCAGTATAAGGGCTTTTGACATGGAAAAGGCAGTCATTATTTGAACAATCCTTTTCCATAAAATACATATTTTTTGTGTGTACATCACTGTTGGTATCATTAGAACTTAGAGCCATTCCACACTGGGAAAAGGAACCAGTTACTGGAGGAAACTTTCTTAAGTGCTTGAATTTTATAAGCATTTTACATCCCCAGTCAGCTTTATTTTCCAAGAGTCACAAAGTAACATTTATCAAACCTTATGCGTCCTTTCTTGTCACTTTAAAGGCAGAAAAAATGTTGTCCTAAGCACATTATTTAACTGTAATGCAAGTCTTAAAATATCAGCAAATGAGTGAAAATAATTTTATGATGAAATGTCTAACACACGCAAAAAATGGATATATATACTAGCAGAGTTTCAAGTTTTCAATAGATGTGTTTATAAATTGTATAGTTATAGTTAATTAGCTACTGTATATTTAAAATGATGCCCCAGAGCTCTTGTTAAATCTTGCCTTTGTAGCATTAATTATGATTCAATGGGACTTTCAACAAAATTAAATTCTGAATGAATCAAAGAAGAATTGTTCCCTAGAATGTTACTGTGAGGCCTACCAGTGATCACAAGATGTGGCATTATTGTTATTATTTCTTGTAGATTAGCCTCTTTTTTTACCCAAATGTAAATTAGGAAGGAACTAATGTGCTTGATACAGCAAACTGAAGTTTCTTACGTATGCTTTCCTACACCAATGTGTTCCAAAGATCAGACCACAGGCATCATCAGGAAGGAAGACCCATATCAAAATCAAACAGAAATACTGTTTTCCAATTGTGTAAAATCACAGTGTTCAAATGGAAAGGGGCCTGAACTTAGGCTCTTCTCCCTGGTAGCTGTATATTTGTGGGCACTTAGGTTTATTTCTGAGGCTCTGTTTCTGCCTTTATGAAAAAGAGGCAATTACACCAGTTTAGTTACTCCACAGGGTGATTTTGTGATTCACTATATATATATATATTACATAATATATATATACATGTTATATATACATATATACACACATATACACACACTGAATATATGATATTCTGAATATATATGATATATAGAGAATATATGATATACTGAATATATATCATACACATGAAATTGTGATTCAGCAATATATATCTACACATATATATATATTGCTATATGATATATAGGTATATCATGAGTGGATTTTTTATCCCTCTCCATGGCTACCTCCAAATCTACTTTGTTGGCTTCATTCTCAAGGTTGACCTGGTGTTCCTTAGAGTTATTCCATTTTCTGGATATGCTTTACCCAGAACGCATGTAGCAATTACCTGTACACTTAATGAACATACTTAGACCATTATGTGGGCAACTATTCCTAATTCCACTTCCCTAGGTATGAAATGATCTTCCATGTAAATACAGTTAATGGAGTTTTCCAAACTTCTCACATTTCCTAATGGGCTTATGCTGATGAAGTTAACTCTAAAGTATACATCTATGTCTGAGAGTGGCACCTCAAAAAGGAAATGATTGAAGGGTTCCTGGGTGGCTCAGTTGATTAAGCATCCAGCTATTGGTTTCTGCTCAGGTCATGATTTCATGGTTCGTGGATTTGAGCCCTGCACCAGGCTCTGTGCTTATAGTTCAGAATCTCCTTGGGATTCTCTCCCTCCTTCTCTCTCTCACACACACAAAATAAATAAATGAACATTTTTCTCAAAAAAGGAAATAGTGGAGCTAGAAATAGCCCAAAGAAGACACCAACTGAATTAATAGCTCTGAAATATTTGTGTTTGCTGTAATCAATAGGGAAGCTTACTAAAAGCAGATTCCTAGGAGCTTTACCAGAATAGTCTGATTCAGCAGAAAGTAGTTTAGGAATCTGGAATTTCCTCAAGCATTTGATAAAATTATGATATGTGGGAAGGAGTAACTAGTGGTAGTAAAACTGTTTTGGACAGGCAACTACACACATGTAACCAACATAATGGACTAATGGCAGAGCAGTAGAGATGGAGGGGTGGCCATATCTAAAATCTTCAAATAACATAAAGTGGCTTTAGTGATACATTTGTTTTCCTTAAGCTCTTGGAAAAATTAAAAATGAACATAAAAACTTGGTCTTCAGCTCCCTTTGGTCTACATTTTTCCTTCGGCCTCATTTTCTCTCATGCACCTTTCTCTTCAGACATGGAAGGTGAAATGTTCCCTACAGACTGATTAAATTAACTTTCTCAAGTCCCAACATCAGAATTTTCTCTCCAAGACTGTCTTCAGATTCTCTGCTCTGACATACTATATCCATTCTACATTGCCCAATATTACTTGCAGAACCAGGAAGGATTCTAAGGATTGGATCTTGCCCTTAATATAAATGCCTTCCTGTTTCCATCAGTGAGCAAAATTTCAAAAATGTCATGATCCCAAAACCAAAATCTATTCCAACAAACATAACCACTTTAGACTCAACTATTCCTAGAATGTTTATATTGGACCTGAAGTTTCATAATCCCATCATTATCTAATTGGTTAACAATTACTAGAACTTCTTTCAAGTAATCCTTCACTGGCTTCCTCCATCCCTAGCCAGGTGTGAAGAACAAAGTCAACAGATGGAAGGAGATTTTTCTATCCACATGACATAGTGAACATAAGCTTATGTGCTAAACTCCAACATGGTGGAATGAAGACTACTAAGTCTCAAAGTAACAAACATAAGAGGAAGAAACAGGTAACTCAAATGTCTATAGACTTTGCAGTTAGAAAGAGTCATGTTTGAATTACACCTCAGGACTTACTAGTTTAATGTCCATAAGCATATTCTTAACCTCACAAAGCTGTCGTTTCTAAATAAGATAAAATAGAGATATTGTATACTTTGCAGCATTATTACCGACATATACAATACATTCAGCTAATGTTTATTTTTCTTTCTTTTTCCTCCTACTTCATCTTAGAAGATAGAGAGCTTACATAACTTATGCCAAGAATTGCAAATGCTAAAATTAAGAATAAACTTTCATCAAGAAATATTGCTCTTAACAAATGGCCAATACTTATTTCTTTTACTTTCATTTCTAAATTTTACAAATGTTCTTTTCCCATATGCAGCTTAACAAGAGAATCAAGTACAGTTAACTGAGCACTTATCATTCTCTATGTTTCACTGGCCACTTATCATTCACCACATCAAATATAATTTTCTCTTCAGACAGGCTAACTGAGCCAATGTCTCAATACCACCCTGTCTGTCTCTCCTGGATCCATGCAAGGGTGTAAATGGGCCAATAGACAGCAGCCACCCCTGAAAGGCATAGGTGAGTAATGAGGTTTAATGTTAAAGATCAGAGGCTGTGTTGTCAGGAGGAACAGACCTTTGCTGGCACCAGGAGCACTCTACTCTCAGTTTCAGAAATGCCATGGGTGCCATTTTCTTTTGTTAAGGACTACTAACTTTTATTTCAAATTCTAGTGGTAATAAAGTGCATTTTAAAGTTAAGAGTAATCCTGAAAGAAGTGCTTTTTTTCTTTTTATTCTTATATTGTACTTTGGATCACATGGAGTCAGTCAATCTCCCTTTGCAGGTGCCTGCAAACCTCCTAGGAAATATTTCATTGTTCACGTCCTTTATTTTACTACTACTGACGTGGAATACTCCAGGTGGGTGTGGATGAACGTACAGTGGGTGCCTCTTCTGTGCACTATGCTAGGCATTGCGAGTAAATTCAGTTGTCCTCAGGGAACTGCCTGAAAAATGAGGGACATGGAATATAAACAAGAAATTATAACGCATGTAAGACGTGGGCTGTCAGGGGCCCCTGGTGTCTCAGTCAATTCAGCGTTTGACTCTTGATCTGGCTCAGGTCATGATCTCAGAGTTTCATGAGTTCAAGCCCTGTGTTGGGTTCTACACTGACAGGGAGACTGAACCTACTTGAGATTCTCTGTCTCTATCTCTCTCTTCTTCTCTCTTTGCCCCTCCCCCATTCACACTGTCTTTCTCTCTCTAAAATAAATAAATAAATAAATAAATAAATAAATAAGCTTAATTTTTTTTTTAAACAGACACGGGGCATCAGGAAAAGGGTCATTCACCATATGACTTTTGAGAAACACCTTAAAGAGTATTGAGAGATTTTCCATCTAAAAAAACAGGTGGCAGGTAGCTGAAGTGTTTAGTGGAGAAACAAATCAGAAATAAATGGAGGATTTGAAGAAGTGGAGTAAATCAGCTGTCAGTGTACAGAGAATAAAAATAAGTAGAATGGAGGAGGGAGGTAAGAGACAGAATGTGATGGTGGAATGTGATGTGTTCTTAGTGAAGAACAGTTTATAGCCCACTATGGAATATGTGTACATTCAGTAGGAAAAAAAAAAACTTGAAGTATAAGTATCACTAGAACATAGTTTGTAACAGATAGGATAACTTTAATAGCAATGTGGAAGACTGATGATATTAGAAGCAGGGAGATGAGACGTGAGGGTTTGTTATCATTGAAGAGCTTAAACGGGGTAAGGTTAGATCATTGGTTCTCAGCTGGAGCAAATCCTCCCCCCTCCCACCCAACAACCACCACACACCTACTGGGGACAGCTGGCTATATCTGGAGACATTTTTGCTTGTCACAGCTAGAGAGCTGACACTGGCGTCTAGTGTCTAGAGGCCAGTGATGTTGCTAAAACATCTTGCAATATGGAAGAAAGCCCCTCATGACAAAGAGTTATCTAGTTCAAAATGTCAATAGTGCTGAGGTTGAACACCCCTGGTCAATTCAAAGGCTATGACAGTAGAGACAGAAAGAGAACCCTTTGAAAAACAATCCTGAAGAAATTTCAAGACTGAAAGAATGTAAGGAATAAAGAAAGAATCAAGGACATCTAAGGATTTGTCAGTATAAGAACTTAGATGTCCTTACCAAATGAGATTACTTAGGATATAATAAAAGAAGATGACATTATATTTTCTGGTGAGAGTTTCTAATAATCTATTATCCAGAAGAGATTGACTGTTAGAAATAGACTATTTAGTCATTGGCTTTTAAGTTATAACTGAGACCATAGAAAAAATGAAATTATTGAGGTAAAGCATGTATGGCTGTAACCAGGTTGTGCGTCAGAAACTTCTGGACTCAAAGAAATATTCTATCTTGGTAGATTGAAAGTAGGTCCTAAGAATATATCTCTCAAATACGCTTTCTAAAAGGATAAACAATACATTCATTTGTTAATGCCTCTTACATGGAGGGAAAAAATGATAAGGAGACAAGAATAGAAAATCATCTTTTGTGATGATAACTAGTTTTGTGGAATTCAGTTTGGATTCATGGAAATATTTATATAAGTGCAAAACAAAGTGAAATAAAATAATATTTCCTAAAAATCTAAAGTGAAAATAAATAATACACCTACTTATATTTTGAGTTGGTGGCATAACAGATAATCCATTCCAAGTGACCTTAAAATATAATAATGTAACCATTTACTATAGACTGAACTGAGCTTCCCACTGACATCTACACCCCAGAAAAAAAATCATATGCTGAATCTCTAACTCTTGATATAATGGATGTTATTTGGAGATGACATTTGGTGAGATAATTAGTTTATTTTTCTTTAGAAATTTTTTTAATGTTTATTTAGTTTTTAGAGAGAGAGGAAAACAGAACACCTGCAAGGAAGAGGCAGAGATAGAGGGAGACACAGAATCTGAGTCAGGCTCCAGATGTGGGGCTCAAACCCATGAACTGTGAGATCGTGACCTGAGCAGAAGTCGGATGCTTAACTGAGCCACCCAGGCGCCCCTAGGGAGATAATCAGGTTTAGAGAGAGCAGGAAGGTAGAGTCCTCATGGCAGAATTAGTACCTTTATAAGAACAGGGAGAGACAGCAGAGCTGTCTGTTTTTCTGCCATGTAAGGACACGGCAGGAAGGTGACTGTCTTTAGCCAAGAAGAGAGTTCTCATCAGGAACTGAATTAGCTTGCACCTTAATCTTGGACTTCCCAGTCCCCAGAACTAAGAGAAAATAAATTTCTGTCATTTCAGCTGCTCAGTCTTTGGTATTTTTTATAATAACGTGAACTGAATAAGACATATAAGACATATATGTTCCAAATAGAGTTCCTTTTTTTAGTAATCATATCAGTAGTGGTTGTGGCAATGGTGCTTTTCTGAGACAGTTGTATGTGCATTTTGAGCTAATATAAATGCATTATTATTCTGATATTTTTGAGAATGGGGTTTGGAGGATGTAAAAAATTTAATGGGATTCAGATATAGGATTCATCTGGTTAAGTAAAAATTCTATATCAGTTATAATGTATTTATCTTAAAAAATAAATACATACTTTTTGACTCTGACTATCGAAAATGCATAAAATCTCAGCAGCAATTAACATTACCAGCACCAGACTATCGTCTCTCAATACCACTTCTCAGGAAAAGTAACCAAGATCCCCCTGGAGAAATGGCTAATTCCAAGACTGTTTCTTGTTTCCTTTTTTAAAAAGATAAATACGAAAGAAAACACAACACAGTTGTCATCATAGAAGCATACTAAGACATGGGTACATCCTTTTTTTAATGTTTTATTTATTTATGAGAGAGAGAGAGAGACAGCGTGAGCAGGGGAGGGTCAGAGAGAGAGGGAGACACAGAAAACACAACACAGTTGTCATCATAAAAGCATACTAAGGCATGGGTACATCATTTTATTTTAAATGTTTTATTTATTTCTGAGAGAGAGAGAATGACAGCATGAGCAGGGGAGGGTCAGAGAGAGAGGGAGACACAGAATCTGAAACAGGCTCCAGGCTCTGAGTTTGCAGTCAACACAGAACCTGACACGGGGCTCAAACCCATGAACCGTGAGATCATGACCTGAGCCGAAGTCAGACGCTTAACCAACTGAGCCACCCAGGCACCCCAATGGGTACATTATTTTAGAAACTGGTAAACAGGAAAAAGACCTCTAATCAAGCATTTAGCCTTATCTTTTCCATATACATTGTTTCTCAGTGCAAAAAGTTAATTGGATGTAGAAAAATCTTTTAAGATAATCTAGCTAATAAATGCAGGAAGAACGTTAAAATTAGAACAGCATCACTTTGCCACTCCAATTGACATAATCAATCTAGGCAATAATCATTAATTGCCTCTAACATCATAAAAAGATAGACCAGCAAACATGGCATGACTTCCACCTTCCAAAATACTCAAACCTGAAACTGATGGATCAGCTAGATTTATTTTCAGAAAATGCAGGGGACAGAGTGAGTATAAAGTAACACCTGAGAAGACAATCGGCAAACTCCAGATGGTGAGAAACAAAAGAAAAAACCCAGTTTCTTCAACAAATAAATAGCAAGGAAGAAAGAGAGAGAAAGAAAAAGAGAGGCCAGGAGAAGAGTGGGGGGGAAAAGATATTTTAAAAGATACTGAGGAGATATATATCACCCACCAACTGGGATACATAACCCTTATTCTAATTCTGATGCAATCAAATAAACTTTAAAATAACAGTTTATGAAACAATCTGGTTAAATTTATTTATTTATTTATTTATTTATTTATTTTTAATTTTTTTAATGCTTATTTATTTTTGAGAGAGAGAGAGACAGAGCTTGAAAAAGGGAAGGGCAGAGAGAGAAGGAGACACAGAATCTGAAACAGGCTCCAAGCTTTGAGCTGTCAGCACAGAGCCCGATGTTGAGCTTGAACTCACAAGCTATGATATCATGACCTGAGCCAATGACAGATGCTTAACAGACTGAGCCACCCAGGCTTCCCATCATGTGGTTAATTTTAAAAGTGACTGATGATATCAAGGAATTAATGCTAAGTTTATGAATGACGATGGTATGTAACTACGTTTCAAAATATTCCTTTCCTAAAATATTCATTGATATATTTTTGGATGACAGGAAATATCTGAGATTTGCTACAGATAAATTTGGGAGATTGGGGGTTCAAAGCTGGTTTAGAAGAAACAAATTGGCTATGAACTGATTTTTGAAACAGACATGAGTGGGTGCTAATTTTTCTATTCTCTCTATTTTGTGTATGCTTAAAACTTCTCATAATAATAAAGTTTTTGTAAAGCTTCTCAAGTGATTGTGTTTAAGCCAGGTGATTACTGGTGCAAAGTATGGATAAAAAAAAATGAGGTAAGAATCCTAAGACTAGGAACATGGATTTGAAGAATTTGCTGAGGGAGGATTAACATCAACCACTGACTCTCAGGGAGAAAAAGCAGCATGACCTTTGGTGCAAATCCAGGGGGCGCTGGTGGAGGTTCTGAGAAGAGAAAGCTTCAGTCTGCACTTATAGAATTAAAAATGGGGTTATCCATAGGATTTTGTTACATATGGTTTCTATCATCAAAGAAGCTGTGCGTGTGTGTATGTGTGTGTGTGTGTGTGTGTGTGTGTGTATACATGCAGACACACACACATATACACACGTACACACTGGTAATTATATAGTTTTATTTTATTCTCTTATAGTCCTTATAAATCTACCAAAGGCTTTGTAATATATTCATTTTTTAAAACCTTTCGTATATCCCCTCGCTGCCCTCCCTGAATCCCACCAATTTGTGCAGTTCTACATACTTAAGTAGCTCAAAAGAAACATGGCAGACTTAGTTAAATTCAGTTGGATAGGAAAAATGTGAGGATGCATATGAAAGGTATGAACATAGACCTGGGATCTGGGATTACAGGAAAGGTGAAAAGATTCATCTGGATACCAAGAAATTTTAGAAGTTTGCAGACCTAGATCCAGATTTTATTACCCCCCCTTTTTTGATGCTATTCAAGGTGCAAAAGAATTTTTTATAGAATAAACATTGTTGAACATTATTTTGAAGTCTAGCTTAATGAGAAAAAATTTGTAACAGAACAGCTTGGTAGGTATGTGGAAAAGAGCAAAGTGGGTATAATATGATGTTGGGGATTTAAGCCTCAGTCACTACTTAGGACCAGCCAGTGATAGGCAATTTCCCGTTCCCTAAACTTAACCTCAACCCACTCCCAACCATGACCAAATTTATGTCTGGACATGTAAAATGTACACTCTATGACAAGGCCCTTTTTTAAGCTGGACTCCCCTCAATGTCTCTGACTTGCTTTTCAACATGTCTGACACATCCAGTGGCTAAGGATGGCATGCAGATCAAACTTGGGTAAAAGGTCCAAAAGGCAGAAATATCCGGGTTATTTGTGACTGTGTTATGAGTAAACTCTTCCACTCCAGCTTACTTTTTTTAACCTCTAAAAATGTCATTAAATTAGAGCTAATCCTACAACAAGTCAGGTTTGTGTCTGAGTCTCAGTTTCCAAATTGGTCAAATACAAATATAATTGCTGATGACCCCCATATGATGGTGAAGCATTTTAAGAATTGCTTGGAGTACCTATATATTGAACAATATGGCAGAGTGAAGTGGACAAAAAAAAACATGGAATATTTTTCAGCCCCTCAGTGCAGGCCTCTCTGAACTTCCATTGTGTAATAAATATTTGCAGCACTGGGCTTCATTATCCCATGTGCATGCCCCCAGTTTAACAATTCTGAATCAGGAAGTAGCTCTATTCCCTCTGAAACAGATGACAACCTATGCATTGCATAAGTTTATACTTTCCAGGGCCCAAGAGTCTATTTAAACACACATTGAATACTGGATGCCTCAATAGAGATGTCTTGAATTACCCCCAAAATAATTGAGCCATTCAGAGAACTCTAGATTGTTTCACATGGCACTGAAGCCTATGCTATAACATTTGCCTCATGTGATGGGGGTGTCATGTGACTTTGAACAAATGGTTTATAAAGCTCAGAAAGGTTAAGAGTTGTCAAAGCCTGAATGTGCCTATTGTATTTCAGTAATTGCCACTTAGTATTTGATTTAATGAAAGCTTAGAAGTAAAGAATGTTTCTATAGACATGGCTGTTATGCTAATTTTTACTATGCCCTTCTCTGTCTTCCCAAACTACATTCAGAAAACTCTGTTTTCTATTATAGAACCACTTTCACTCCCCCTGCTTTGTGCATACATTCCCAAATCTCTCAACGGCCTCATTAAAGACAACTACTGTAAATTATAGGGTCTCTGGTTAACTGGCTTGGCCTGTCCCAATCTAAAGATGCAAATTCCATTGCACATACTGGACACAATTTATGCCTATCTTCTGTACATGTTAGGCAAGCCAATCTTCTTAATAGAAGACTGCTGCTTGGTCAGATTGGTTAACTGTTTCCAGTTATGTGTGCCTTGGTGGGAGCATATGTGTACATATTTGAAACACCTTGTTATATTCTCGCAGATCTGAGCTAGGGAAAAGGTGCTTCATTGCTTTTATAAAACACCCATTGATAATAATAAAGTTGGAGAATCTGGAAGGAGCTAGTTTCATCACATTCCGCCCTGCAAGTTATACAAGCCTCTGCAGGTAATGGTAGTGGAAAATAATCATTAGAAACATCCTATGGGAACTGAAATTCCAAAGCAGGGGCTAATTAGCCATCATTAGGGTATTACCTATTGTTCTATTGCTAACTCTATCTTGGACAGATTCCAAAACTTGAAGATCCGGGATCCAAATTTATTCTCTTATTAGTATTTACAATGATTTTCAGTCTATGCAACAGTTGGAAGTTAACTGCTTTCTTCCCTGATTATAAAGCCACATTGCGTGCACTCTCTCTCTATCTGTTGTGTGTGTATGTGTGTGTGTGTGTGTAATTGAAGGATGGTAAAGAAAAAGAAAACTGTCTCTGTAATCCCATACCAAGTACCTTCTGTGCTTCTTAACACCAAATTAAATCTTCTGCTTTTTGTTTTCTTGTTCTAACTGGGACCAGCAGCCAATGATGATGAAAATCTACAAGATAAATTATTCTGTTTTCCAATGAAGGTGTAGATACTATAAAAAATTGTAAAAGAGATAGGTTCTGCAGACAACGAGTTTTGAAGAATATCAAAGCCCCAGGGCCTTCTCAGAAGATACTCAAGTCCCTAGATGATCATTTTTAACTCCTATAAAATAATCTCAAATCCTTGGAAAGAGAATAATGTGGTTAATAATTAAAAATAGAAATATGAAGAGTACCTTCAACTGGATTGATTTAAGCATTTAATGAATCAATGTACATCTAAAGCAAGCTCATTAGCAAAAGAGGGGAAAAACCCCCAAAAACTGTAGAAAAAGTGAGGGCAACACTTTTGTTTCTGTAGCAGTCAGGAGTGGCTTCAAGAAGAGCTAAGGTGACAGCTTTCTTCAAGTATAATTTAAGGAGTACTTGGAAAGCAAGAAGGCCTCCAGGTAGCTCTTCCACGGATTTGCCACTTAGGCTTAAAATTGTGGTTGGAGAGAAGAAAGTACCGTGCAGCAAGCACCTCAGGAAGAGGTAGCCTGTATCACTTATTCCAAGTGAACTACTTTATTAAATAATACTCAGGGCACATTTAATTTCATAATGTGTATAGATATTCTGAAAACACAAGCAGCAGTTAAAAACAGAGAGATTGATCTAGAAGGAGGGATGACTGACAGTTAACATCAGTAAAGATTAGGTTTGATTAAGATATTTAGAAGCCATGAAAACTGCAAAGATTATGTCACCTCTGTCATACATTATGTATAAATATACTCCATGGTCTAGTAAATCCCAAAGGCTAATGACATTGTTTCCTATTTTGAGCTTATTTGCCTATCCTACTGTATTGTGTCCTTTGCACTTGTCTGCCTACCTATGTAATATGCCACAATAGGCTGGAGAGGATTTTGATGAAGAATTATGCTGGAAGGGGTCATAGACAAGTCCTGTATGTTTCCTACTTTACAATTTCACCAATGACTGACTGACTTTAAATAAAACAAGAATTGCCCTCTGATAACCTGTGTCTCTTAGTGGAAACGAAATTCAAGGCTTATAGAGACATTGCACAGGAAAACACGGGCATTTTTGCCACTGTACTTGATGTGAGAGGCATCAGACTAAACCTTCAGCCTCAGTTTTCTTATCATTCTATATTATGTATCTGATAGTCCTTGGGCCCTGGCTGATGAGAATATTAGGCAATCATGGACAAGTACTGATGAGGGGAAGAAGAATTTGACTACGGGTACAACCATATACCTTTTATGAACCAATAATGCCAAGACACACCTAGGCATCAGAATTTTCCAAGGGATTTGACTCTAGATTTGTTGAATCAGAATTCCCTGGATAAGAGATCTTGCGAGTTTTAATAAGTTCCTCAGAGAATTCTCCTGCTTTTAGTCTAGCACTGTTTTGTGGCCTGACACTTGAGAGCCACTGTTCTTTATTCTGTTGTTTGGTATGGGTCTTTTATGTTTCATGCCATAAATCATATTCCCAAGAGCACTTTCAACAACTTTTAAACTCTATTCTTTCATTTCTTTTAAACTCTCATTTCCTCAATGCCCTTTGCCTGTTGTAGGGATCTAATTCCCAACCTATATACATTTTCCAGTGCTTTCAAGTATATTTGACAACAGATCCTCAATGTGTGTGAGTCGACAGAAGGAGTGGAATCTCTCTCTCCCTCCATAACCCTACCAGGGCTTCCCTGGTTAAGCAACTCAGCCCACAGGTTTGCTGGTAGCAAGTCTTAAAGAGAAGGTCAAATATAATGTCAGAAAATCATAAGCTAGTCATATCTATTCGTGAGATTCATGACAGAACTATAAAAATAAAGCATTGAGTAGGAAGACCTAGATTCCAGCTCAAACGTTTATATTGATTTGTTGAGTGACTTGAATGACTTGGAAAAGTCATGGAGTCTCTCTGAAACTGTTCCTTCATTTGTCACTTGAGAATTTTATCATCTGCTTTCTCTTCATCTAAGGGAGCCTCAAGGATCAAATTAGTAGAAAGTGCCACCAATTGTAAGGCATTACCTTGAGTCTAAGAAACAATTCAAAGACCATTCTTATAACCTCAGGGTCAAGTTTGTTTTTTAAGGTTTTTGTTTGTTTGCTTATTTGTTTGTTGTTTTGTTTTTTGTAAATCCTCCCTCCTCATTTTCAGTGATTCATGTGTGGAGACAGAAGGTCCTGACATGCCTGAGAAGTGTCTCTTGTCTTGAAACCTAGCCAATGAAAAGGAAATAAAGCACAGTTTCTACTTTTTTTTCCCTCCTTGTATTAATTTCCTAAAGCCATTTGGACAAATGACCACAAACGAGGTGTCTTTAAGCCATAGAAATTTATTCTCTTGTATTTCTGAAGACCAGAAGTCCAAAATCCAGGAGATGGCTTGGTCAGGCTCCCTTTTGAATCTCTAGGGTGGAATCTTCCATTTCCTCTTCTGGCTTGTGGGTCACCAAGCAATCCTAGAAGTTCCTTGGTTTATGGAAGCCCAACACTAATCTCTGCCTTGGTCCTCTCATGCTCAAATTTCCTATGTGTGCATCTGTGTCCAAATTTCCCTCCTAATGGTTTGTATCCAGCCCTACTCTAACCCAATATGACCTCATCTTAACTTGATTATGTCAGCATAGACTTTATTTCCAAATAAGGTCAAATTCATAGATTTTTGAGTGGGTATAATTCAGAGGGGACTGTTCAACTCAATAAACTCCTGTTGATTGTTTTTTTCTCCTGTTTCTTGAGCCTCCTTTATATACCAGTTTTCCAAAACATTTTACCTCTTAGCATATTTTATTGTTAAAAAAATATTCCCCCAAGATAACCAAGATAAATACATAAATTTATCTTGGGAGAATATTGGGATTAAAAGGTTTAAATCTTCCTTGGAGGTATAGATCAGTTTAATGATTAGTAAGAAGGTGGGATTACTGTGAGAAGCAACTAAAACATAGCTCATGATCTTTAGGTCTATGGAACTATAGAACATTCTCTAGCTCTGTTAAAATATATGAATAAAGATCAAGAGGGAAAACAGAATTACAAATTTTTCAGGTGAATGTCATTTATGTGAACAATGAAGCTAAATCAATCCATCAGGAAACAAGTCTATGTCTCAATAAAACAGGTTTCTATAATACTAACAGATCTAGAGCAAGTTGAATGTTTGGCCTATGAGTAGAACCAAAGCCTGATTTCTGAGAGAAAATACAATGGAAAGGGAGAAGCTATGGATATAGAACTTAGCACTTAAGCATCACAATATTTTTTAGAGGATTATTAATTGAATTGGAATGTAAGCATTTGAACTTGTTCACTAAAAGGAGCCTGAATCTATCATGCTTTTCTCCCTTCTCTTACTCACCAGGAAATTCAGAGCTAAGTTTAATTGTGCTAAGACTGTATCTATTTTTTTTTAATTTTATGTCTTTATTTTGAGAGACAGAGAGCGAGCAGGGGAGGAGCAGAGACAGGGAGACCCAGAATTCGAGGCAGGCTCCAGGCTCTGAGCTGTCAGCACAGAGCCCAACGTGGGGCTCAAACCCACAGACTGTGAGAACATGACCTGAGCCAAAGTCGGACACCCAACCGACTGAGCCACCCAGGCACCCCAGACCATATATATTTTAATGATAATATAAAAAAGAATCTATTGGTATACTGGAGTTTCCCTCTTTGCTCCACAGTTTTTCATTTTCTAATCCTACAGTTTTAACAAAAGTATGGCATATGTTCTTCTATTTTATTGTCAAATATGCCATAACAGGTATATTGTGTTGGTGGTAGAAAATATTAGGTGTAAGAACTACGTGAAACTAATTATATTTTACAATTTGTATCTATACCAAAGATGATAGTATATGATTCACACATGAGTAAATAGATGAATAAATAAATAAATAAATAAATAAACAAACAAACAAACAAATAACAACAAAATGATATCCATCAGCAAAAATTTTCCACAAGTTTGCCACATGTCCTTTCCTGACAAGGTTACTACCGGATTATATGTGGGGAATGTATGCAACATTTATTCATTAAACAAATGTTTATTGAGCATTTTCCATTTGCCGAACACCATGAGATGTGCAGATAGAACAGGTAAAACAAACATTTATGCCCTTATACAATAGAACTTGCAATCCAACTGAAGTGAAAATCATGGCAGTCAACTTTTTAAACACTCACACTATATTTATTATGTGAAAGGTAAAAGTCACTTACATCAAGGGGTTTTTAAATGGATCTGGGAGGCCATTAGGAGTTACACCTTATGCATATCCTCACTGGGTAGAACTATAAACTTTTGAACTGGGCCAAACCCCAAATAGTCTAAGGTCTCAAACCTTAGATAAACACCTGCAACTTGCTACAGAAATAGATCTTTGCTTAATGATAACCTTAGCAACCAAGTATGTTTAGCCAAGATTAGTTTTCTGTTGCCAACACCAATCAAAATTATTTGTAAACAACATATAGGATAATTTCCTTTTTGTCTTTAAAAACCCCTGACTTTTGTTCCCTAGTGGGACACAATTTGGGTGCTACCTAAATCTGTGTTATCGAACTGCATTTCCAAGGCCTCAAATAAATGCTTTTGCTCTGTTTCAGTTCTGCCTCTTTTCTCGGTTGATAATTGAAACCTTTACATTGCTTCAAGCTCCATGCCAGGCACTGAAAGCAACAGTGAGCAAAACATAAAAGATGATCTCTGCTCTGGGATCCCGGTGGTTTATCCTAAGCTTACTCACATTAAATTCAAAGTTTGCCTCCAGTGATCAATCCTTTTAAAAAAAGAAAAGACAGAGTATTATGGGAATTTAGAGTAGAGGGGATTTGATCTCATTTTATGGGCTTCATCAAGCTGAAGTTTGAATAAGAATGAACCAGATGAAAGCATGAGTGAGGTATTGTGGAAGGGGGGATCCTTGTCCAGGGGAACTGCTTGTTCCAAGAACTGTATGTGGGGCTGGAGTGGGGGATGAGAGAGGATAGAGGAAGATCAGCAGTATAGGAAAAGGAGGGCCTCGAAGTCCTTTCTTTTTTTTTTTTAATAGTTTATTGTCAAGTTGGTTTCCATATAACACCCAGTGCTCATCCCCACAAGTGCCCTCCTCCATGCCCATCACCCCCTTCCCCTTCTCCCCACCCCCATCAGCCCTCGGTTTGTTCTCAGCATTCAAGAGCCTCTCATGGTTTGCCTCCTTCCCACTCCCCTACTATTTTTCCCCTTCTCTTCCACCATGGTCCCCCATTAAGTTCCTCCTAATCCACCTATATGTGCAAACATATGATATCTGTCCTTCTCTGCCATAGAGTAGTCAAATTTATAAAGACAGAAAGTAGAGGAGTGGTTGCCAGGGGCTGGGAGCAGAAGGAATGGGGAGTTGGTGTTTAATGNACTATTTTTCTCCTTCTCCCCTACAGCCATGTGTAGCAACATGGACGGAACTTGAGGATGTTATGCTGAGCGAAATAAGTCAGGCAGAGAAGGACAGATACCATATGCTTGCACGTATAGGAGGATTAGGAGGAACTTAACGGAGGACAGTGGGGTCGAAATCCTTTCTAAGATCTTCATCTTGATCTTAACATTCTAGAGAAGCCATTAACACTTATACAAAGGAGTTTGAGAATCTAATTTGCATTTTAAAAAGGTGTCTCTGTCTGGAACAAGGAAGAAAGAATGGACTGGAAAGTGCTGTGTGGAGGCTACTGCATGTGAATTTCACATTGCATATTGTATATACATTCAGTGCATATACTGATGTGTAGAGGCTGGGTCAGGAAACAGGTGATTGGTGACCCAGCAGGGTGACACGTAGGACATTGCTGAACAGCAGAGCAGGGACATATCAACCAGAGTTAAAGTAAGTAGGTCATGGATTCAAGATCATGTCCACTAAGAGTTTCAAAGGACAGGTGAGCCTCTCACTACATCTGAAAATTCTTGTGCACTACCATGTTGTATCATCTAAAGAGGCTGGAAGGAAAAGTAGAAACTAACAAGCATCCAGGTTGCTCTCCCATCGATGTGTATTTGTAAGTTATCATTCTGGGCCTCAGTTTCCTCATTTGATATATGGGAACATACATTATACATTCTCTACTCTCTACTGTGTTTTGATCCTACAACAAAATGTAAAAGAATTTTGACAAAGGAGAGAATACTGTAAAAATGTAGGTTATTATTAACTTTTTGCATAATTTTTGACAGCTTATCTTCCTGAAATATGAGAGAAAATAGGACTGAATATGTTCCTATGCTCAGAGAAAAAGACATTATTGTCTCCCTTTCCATTATGTAACTTTAAAGGCTTTAACTCAGAGCATTTTGTATAGAGCTCTGCACCCTGTGGGTGCTAAATAATTACTTGTCAACTGACCTGTTATTAAATGTTACTTTTAATCACCTTGCAGAAAGAATTTAAAGTAGGCTACAGAAGGACAGGCTCGATAACCTAATGGATCTTAAAATGTCTGGGAGTCTGCTGCATTGCATTTGAATTCATAAGCTATTGGAGCTTAATTTCTTTAGAGGGAAACTAGTGCTCAATGAGCTTTTTCTACAATAAAGAATTTTGGAAAAAAAAATCTTTCAAGGGAACAATTATTTCTTTCACAGGATAACCTTTCCTTCAAACACCTCTGGTTGGTAAAACTTCTTAAGTTTTATCAGGAAATGAATTCAGTAGAATTATATCTGCTTTACCTTTTTTAAACAAAAGAAAGGAGAGAGATAATTTGAAAAATTACTCCAAGACAAATCCAAATTCCAAGGCCAATTTTACAGTCTCTGTCTGCACACAGAACATTTGGCTTGACCAACCCATAGGAGGCGTCCTTTCCAATTTACAGTGGCTCCATGAATAAGTGAGCCTCCAGGTACCTGGTATGGCAATATACAGGACTGTTTTGATGAGGTGAGGTGAGTGGTGGTATAGTGTCCTTTGTGGATATGGGTAAGCTTCCTCCTCAAAGGCAGAACAATGCTTTTGATTAATGGGGTCTCACACTTGACTTTCAAAAAGCCATTATCAAGTAAAATTGGAAACCATTTCCATTGTTTTTTTCTTGGTACCAAACTCAGGATGACTTGTAAACATCCAGATGACTGAGATTTCTAGATTCTGACATTTTTCAAACATCTAACACAGATACCTTTAGAGTTCAAGATAGATGCAACACACGGATAACCACTTGCCGGCAATGAAACATTACTGGAATTTTCTAAGACTCATCATCATCTGTTCATCTCTGTTCATCATCTGAATGGTGGGCATATTAGTGACGTCAAACCCATAAGACTGTTGGCAGGATTGAAAAGCAAAGTTTCAGCACATCCTTTCATCCACTGACATACCCCATGTTTATTGGCTGCTGTCCTCAGCTACTTCTGAGGGCTGTAGTTGGATTGAGAGTTATCTATGTAGAATGACTTCCAAAAAGTTCTAGTTTCCTCTCCTTAAGAATCTTTTTCTGAGCTAAGTAATGACAACCATTTTTCTATTTAGTATAGTTACAAAAATCACATATTCTAGTTAATTAAATTTTCCCATATACTTAAACAAAGATCATCCATGACCATTTACATATGTACAAGTTGTACAGAATGTAATTTTTATATTTGCGTGGTACTTAAAGGAGTGTAACACACCTCAAATCCTCAAGGTCAACCTTGTGATTATGATACATATTCCTATACTCATATACTGAATGATGATTATGAGAGTCTTGCTTAATAGAATGCTATCTGACAGAACAGCCATTATGACAAAGGACCCAAGTTAGAATTTTAGAACCAAAATAATACAAACATTATAAATCTAATGTCTCATTTTACTGATGGAGAAATGATACTATATTCACTCATTCATGTGTATACACATACACTTACACATATATCTATATACATATATATACATGTATAAACATACATATATACTAATTATTTATATATGTATGTATGTATACATATAGTTGCAAGAATAAGGTCAAAATCTCAAATTCTACCAGTATTAGATGTTATATGTGTGGGTTAATGTCCAACCTAATTTGCTCATCTGTGTCCTTGGAGTTGACATTGAAAGAAGCCTATTTACTTTTAGTAGTATTACGTACTACTAAACTGTAAGACCCAAGAGATTATGGTTGTATTAGTTTTCTATTGCTACATAACTTATCACTGACTTACTGGCTGTAAACAATATTCTTGATTTACCTCATAGTTTCTGTAGGTTCTAAGTCTGGGCAGGGCTCAAGTGGTTTTTCTATTTACGGTCTGTATTAGTTTGCTGACACTGTTATAACAAAATACCACAAACTGGGTAGCTTAAAACGCAGAATTTGTTTTCTCATAATTCCAGAGGCTTGAAGTCTGTGATCAAGGTGCTGGAAGCTTTGATTTCTTCTGAGACCTTTCTCCTTGCCTTTTAGATTGCCATTTTCTAGGTATCTGCACATGGTATTTTCTATGGACATGTGCCTCCCTGGTATCTCTTCCTACATCCAAATTTCTTCCTTATAAGAACACCAATCATGTTGGACTGGGCCCATCCTAACAGGTGACAGCCACATTATAATGTAATTTCTTCTTTAAAGATCCTATCTCCAAATACATTCCCATTCTGAAGTCCTGGAGGTTAGAGTTTTAAGATATTAATTCTGACGGAACACAGTTTAGCCCATCACAAAGTCTCATATGACCAAAATTAAGTTGTTAGCTGGAGCCATACTCTCATGTGAGGTTTCAGGGTCTTTTCCAAACTCATTGGTTGTTGACCAATTCATTTGGCTAAATTGTTAGAAAGGAATAAAAAGCCATTTCAAGGTAAATAATATATACCCACTCAAAAAATATCTCTTTAGAATAATTTTTCTTTTTTTCTTAAATTTTTTAATGTTTTTTATTTATTTCTGAGAGAGAGAGAGAGACAGCGTGATCAAGGGAGGGTCAGAGAGAGAGGGAGACGCAGAATCCGAAACAGTCTCCAGGCTCTGAGCTAGCTGTCAGCACAGAGCCTGATGCAGGGCTCGAAACCATGAACCGTGAGATCGTGACTTGAGTTGAAGTCGGATGCTTAACCAACTGAGCCACCCAGGCGCCCCTAGAATAATTTTTCTTATCAAGAAGCTATCAGAATGATTTATCATATAAGAAAGAAGTCAAACTCAGGAATGAAAGGTATGTATTCATTTACATATATGTGTGTGATATGTATGTGTGTGTGTATATTTAGATCATACATTTATCTATACCAATTTTTAAAAAAGCCTTCAGAGGACCTGATATTAATCACTGGGCTCCCCTCCCTATGAAATTGTTACATCTCATAGCTAGTCTGGCCAATAGTATGACTTTCATTTTAATTTCATCACCCAACTCTTCTGTTTTGAAGCCACTTTTTAAGTGACTTACTGATAAGGATGTATAAATAATACTATCTCCAAATGTATGCACTTGCTTAATAGCTATCAAGCACTTACCAGTTGGCTTTTTATGGAAGTCTTTGCATTGTTTTCCATTATATGGTGCAAAACACTTCTAGGCTCAACAAATCCTCAGTAAAGGGAGTGGATATGTGATGGTATAGCCATCTCTCTCTCTCTCTCTCTCTCTCTCTCTCTCTCTCTCTCTCTCTCATTCTTGCTCTGCTCTCAATCTTTATTCTTTCTGTTCTATGTGTGCTCTGTGTTTCTAGTTTTGTTAGTTCTTTACATGTTGAGATGAAAAGAAATGTCACTTCTTGCTTGTGATCCAAACTGAAAGTAGAGACTTCACTGGGCAAAAGCAAAGAAACACTACTGCCCATTCCTTGAGGTGAGTGACAGATCTGTCCCTGTCCCTCTATTCTAAAACCCCTTAGCTTCTCAGGTGGAATGTGACCATTTAGCAACTTCTTTCTCTCTAAGTCTTCTAGGTGGGTCAGATTCTAATTTTATAAGGTACTTGAGTATCTTACTAGCAATAAATTAAACTTTGTATTAAAATGATGTTTTAAAAAACCCTCTGCTATTTTTCTTCATTCTTAGTATTTTACTTTAGTCTGCTTATTCTCCAGTCCACTCAAATTTCTTTTTCATTCCCCGCGATTATTTCTTCATCCTTGTTAGGATGTTCCTTTGATTGTTACAAGTTCTTCTCATAGTTTTTTGAGACAATCTGAATGCAAGTTCCTATCACTGCTAATAACTTCAGACAATATGGATTTCTTGCAATTTAGACTGTCAATTCATCAGCTGCCCTCAAATTATAGGGGAAAGAAAGTTATCAGATAATCACTAAATGGAATTAAATTTGAATCCATAGACATGATTAGTTCTAGGAAGTTTTGCATATTTCTATGGTTTTCATGGGTATTTTGAGAAGTAACTAAGTCTTACTCATACAACTAGTGTGTTGGAATACTTTCTCTAGTAAATGACAAATCAAGTGCTATAAATTTATTAGCATAGTAATCTAAATTCTTTATATCAAGTCCTAATTTTTAAAAATCAGTATGTCAGAAAATCTAAACACAGAGATACAGAAACATAGGTGGGGTTGGCACATTTTGTTTTTCAAAACGATTTCCTTTTTTTTATTTTTAATATTTTTGCCCATAACATAATGTTTTATGACATTGTGGATTACTTGTTTCAGAATCGCCTAAGTTGATGTTTAGTATTATTTGTTTTATTTTTTCAGCCCTCATAATATATGGCCAGCCTCTGACATGCTGAATCAGAATTCCTGCAGAGAGACTTTGCAATGTTTTCAAGTTCATTAATTCATTCGACCAATATCTGTCTACTATGTACCTGGCAATTGTCCAAGGTACTAGTGATACAACCATGAACTGATCCTGTCTACTCCTCCTGGAGGGAGAGGAAGTTAGAGACTGCAATTTCAAATAGAATAATAAAGGAGGACATCGCTGAGACAAAGGCATGAAGGAGAACCAGAAGCCCTCCAACAAGACATGTAAAGACAGGACTTGCCTGGCAGAGAGCATGGGAGTTGAGAGGGGGGCTGTCTGGTATTTCTAAACAACAGTAAGAAGGCTAGTGTAGCTGGAGAGGCTGACTGCTATGGAGACAGCGTTGTTGTGTCCATAAGAGAATGAATGTTTTCTGGGGACAGATTGCCTGTGTCTGCGTCAAACTCTCCCATGCTGTGTGACCTCAGGCAAGTTTTTTAATTGCTCTGGGCCTCAGTTTCGTTATCTATAAAATGAGAATAATAATTAGACTGTGATTAGGTCATTATGAAATTTAATGAGCTAATATTTGTAACTGCTTGACATTTGTATTAGTCAGGATTCTCTAGTGAGACAGAGCCATAGGACATACACCAAGAGCTGTAAGAGGAAATGTTTTATAGGAATTGGCTCACATGGTTATGGAGGCCAGAGTCCCACAGTCTACTCTGCAAGATGGGGAAGCAGGGAAGCCTGTGGTATAATTCATTCTGAGTCTGAAGGACTGGGAGCCAGAGGCCACTGGTGGAAGTCCCAGAGTCTGAAGTCTCAGTAGCTCTGGTGTCCAAGGGTAGGAGAAATGGACATCCCAGGTCAACAAGGGAAAAGAGAAAAATATTTACCTCTCCTTTCTGTTGTTTTTGTGTGAATCCTCAACAGATTAGAAGGTGCTTACCTACAGAGGTAAGGGTGGCTCTTCTTTACTTAGCCTACTGAATCACATGCTAATCTCTTCTAGAAACATCTCCATAGAGGTACCCAGAAGTATGTTTTACCAGCTCTCTGGGCATCACTTAGCCCAGTCAGGCTGCACAAAGTTAACCATGACAACACTCCTAAAAGTAGAGGAATAATAGAAAATGAAGTCAGAGGACAAGAAGCACCAATATGTAGAACATTCACTTTCACTCTGATTGAGATGGGAAACCATTATAGATTTTCAGTCAAAAACCTGTGAGATATGACGTACATTTTAAGTAGGACAAACATTTGTATTTTGTTTCATTCTCAATTAATGAACTCTTTGAGAAGAAACACTTTGAAATATAGATTCAACTTGTCACATCTATTTTACTTTATTGTTGTGATTGTCAACATCTAAATTGCAAAAATCTTTTGGGTTTAAAATATCATCAGATATGGCTGAGGGTTAATTTATTTTCCATCACTTGTCACGTTATCCTACTAATCAGTAATAAAGTACCACTCATATTTTTCCCTGTTGCTACCATCTAACACAACCTATTATTTCCCACGTTCCTGACCCCTAGTTTCCTCATCCATATCACAGGATATACATATTTTTCCAGCTTATTTCCCTGTCACTTGAGAATCAGTTGAGAAAAATATATATGAGCTCACTGAAATCAGTGAAATGCTATAGAAAAAAATGTTTTATCACCTGTGGCATTATGGCAGCCTTTTTAAGTATTAAGCACTGGGCTACTTAACTTCACTACTATCTTTTTAAGTTGTAATGTGTAAAACACATTTGAACAGAAAAGCTCTGCTTATTATTTCAGACACTTGGCAGAGTTATCATAAATGCATCATTCTAAGAGATAGTCTACACTCTCTGGAATATTAAGGAGTCAGATTGGTTGATCTCAGGGACCTAAGGAATGCCGGTTATGAGTCCTCTCCTCAACCATGTCCACATCTGTCAAGTTGGCTCTCTATTATTCTAGAACTGCAGTTTGCAAAAGTACCCATTCCTATTCTTTCTGACTTTTATCCCTGAGAAGAATGAGGACAGTGTACTATTTGTTTATTTATAAATCTACCCATTCTCTACATATACTTTTGGAATTCATGTTTTGTGCCCACCACCGCTCCAAGTTCTGCTTCTTTTTTTCTTTTCCCATCACTTCATAAATTACTAGCTATCTGAGGTTGATGTTTCAGATCTGGAGTACTTAAACAGTACCATAAGCACTGAGTACCTAGACAATTGTGGAACTAAACTTTGCCTAAAGAGAAGGAGAATGTAGCATTAAGGAATGTATGTTGCAAGTCTTACAGTTGCAGAGGGCTTCAAATAAAGTCATCTGACCCAGGGCTGATGTGCACTGACACAAGTTCACTGGGCGTTTGGGGTAAGGATGGGAGTGGACTAGAGACAAGTTAAGTGTTTGGGTGATATTTAAATACTATAGAAGCAGGTCACAACCTCTTCATCTCAAGATTCAGCATGAGGAATGAGTACACACTAATATCAGGTTAATTTGCAATGTAGGGGAACAAGTATATTATTATATACTTGTAACTAAGTATACTGGCACCTTGTTGTCTTGACTACTCATTAAAAATGGGGCTATATTCTGTTACCAAAATGGATGGCGCTTCTTTTCAGTTACTAGTTTCCCACATGTCATTCTTTTTTTTTTTCTTTTTGTCTGCCATCAAAAAGAAATAAATTTGATTATAAACAGCAAGTGTTCAAAGTTGCCAGCTGGATGCTCTACTTCTAGGCAATGACAATGACAGTAAGAAGAGGGTGATGAACAACAACAGCTCGTGTTGCTGATGAGACCCAATTAAAGGGGCAAATAAGGACAAGTGTTCCACTTGACACACACACACATACACACACACTGTCAGATTTTACAAGGTTGCTCTATTTTTTTTTCCAAGTGCCTAATGTTGCCAGAATTCCTGGCATGCCCAATTGAATTTTCCACAGATTAATCCCATCATTCTGAAAATATCCACTCCTCACATAATGACGATGCCAAACACAGACGTGGTCCTTAGCCTGGGGCGTAAGGAGGCCAGCCCCACCGCAGAGCTACATGGCAGCTTGTTGGAATGCTGTCTGGAGCAGTGGGATGGAGCCTGGGGACAGCGTCTGTGGGAATTCCAGCAGGAGGCTTCAACCCTTCTAGCACATGGCATTTCCATACGAACTCATGAAACGACGCAGAAAATACATCTGTGCTCTCCTGTAGTAACCCTCTTGCTGCAATATTTATTGAATGGTATTTCCAAAGTCTAATGTCTCCAAACTACTCAGTCTCCCACTATCAATGAATTTAGTATTCTTTTCTAGAATCACTCATGAGCAGCTATCTTCCAGTTTTCCTAAGCAATCAGTGATTTTTTTTTTTTTTTTTGAAACTTACCTCAGGTGGAAGATAACAATGCTTTCACTTACTGGCTGAACTTGGAAAAGCCTGGCAGTTTATCTGGTGTCAGTACCAGCAAGGGGAAGGCAGTAAATAAGAGGGTTAAGATAACAAGTCTAGAGTCTGTGAGGTCTGGATTCAAATCCAAACTCTGTCTCAAGTCTGAGAGTAACTTAGCCAAGCTACTTGAACTCAGGAAGCTTCAGTTTTCTCAACCACAAGAAAAGACAAAAAACAAATTCTGGGAGTATTCTTATTAAGAATTAATGAAGGGGGGAAAGCACATAAAACAGTTGGCGCATAGTAAACGCTCAGAAAAGTTATGCGGTATTATAAATTCTTTAAGCAAAAGCATTCCTAATACACAATTAAATGCCATATGGATTTGAATAAGATTTTTATTTAATTCATTATTAATGAATTAAATACATAAGAAAGTAAAAAAAAAAAACAGGCTGAGCTTTTCTTTTGTTGGGTGTCATATTTTACACTATAATTAAAGCATTATTCAAGACTAATTATACCCTTGATTTTAACTTCAGTTTTGTTGATGATGAAAGTTAAGAGAATTTTAATCCCCAGTGTGGAGAGGGTAAAATGGCTTATTACTTGGTAAAAGAAAGAGAGAATAAGAAAGTTATTTATAGCCATCAACCAACAAGTGCATGACTTTGAATAAAAAAATGATCAATCGGGGAGCACTACTTTTGATCTGTAATAGATAAAATAGAAGAATATAAATTGTTATAATCATTCTGCCTTTTCCCTGGCTGTGACCACCAGCTCATTTTGTCAAATGTCTGTCTGTGCCTCAGCCTCTGGTTTATAAAACCGATTCTACTTTTCATTATTTATAAGGCATGGTTAATACCTGAGACCTACTCTAGAAGTATTGTCACTCTGAAGGTTTTGCAGAGTAAGATAGTTTACAGCAGTAGGGAAGCTAAGTACTTGCGAAACCACAGTTTCCAGTACAATGTAGATGTCAACATTGCACCAAATACACCCATTAACTGAAAACCTTGCTTTAAAATCAGCCTGTTCGTGCTTGTGGCTTCGTCTGCTTATGTGAATGTATTTGTGTTCACTGCCAAGTTATGTTTTGAGTTGGTGAACACAGATGCCATAATGTAGGCTGGAAATACTATGTTTTGAAAAAAAAAATGTTACATCCTGAATTCTTGTCTGCACCCCTGTGTGTTTTATTCTCAATTGAAATGTTCATATAAAAGGAAAGATAATTACGTGATTCATTTACTGGCTGCAAGCAAGGAATGTGTGAGTTCACAGAACTGTTGCATACCTTTGTTGGGCTTTGAATTTCTTTTAGTAAGCATACACATTTCAGACAGGAGATACTAATAAGGCTCTTTGTTTCACTAATTGCTGCCGACAGAATATATAGGAAAATAGGACTGCTCATCTCTGATTTGCTTGTCCCAGCCCTGTTACTGTAGATGGATCTCATGAGGACCATTGAAAGTGAGCTACTCTTTGGAAATGAGTGAGCTGACCTCTCCTCCTCCCCCACACACCCTTTCCTCAAAACAAACTAGTTCACATGAGAACAAAAGAATGCCTTCTCAATGCCTGAATAAATAAAAGCAACTATCCTTCATAAGTCAAGAGTTCATTGGACCCCCTCTGTCAGACTCTTAAGTTTAATACAAAATATGTGAGGATCATCCATTTTGTTGTCTTCTTTCAGGAGGACACAAGAAAACTTAACCACCATCACATTTATGGAAATGAGAAAAAGCCTCTTATAACCAATTTCCCATCAGCCTCCTCAAAAACATTTTGAGGAATGTTTGTTCAGATTTCTATTGCTGTGAAACAAACTACTACTGAACTTGGTGGCCTAAATCAACAATTATTTTATTTGTTCATGATGCTACAGGTCAGGAATGTGGGCAGAGTCCAAACCTGTGGATTGTCTGCTTCATGTGGTATCAGCTGGGACCCAAAGGAAGCTGGAAAGTCCCAAATGGCCTCGTTCATACATTGAACAGGTGGTGTTGGCCAGGGGCTGTGACTTCAGGCTGAGCCTCCATTGTCTTGGAGACTTCTCTCTGTTGGTTACTTGGACTTCTTCACAGCATGGTGGCTGAGTTTCAAGAAGAAACATTCTGTGAGGGATAAGAGTAAACACTTCAGATCACTTAAGGCTTGACCTTATGGGTTACCTGGCCTCACTTCTGTATAGTCAAAGCCTCATTCTGTTAGTCATTTCCTATTCTGATAGTCAAAGCCAGTCATCGTATCAGCCCAGATTCAAGAGGAAGAGGAATAGGTTGACCCTTTCCAAAGAATAAGTATGAAGAATGGGAGGCCATCTTTAATCCACTACAACCTCATGAAATCAAAACCAGATATAAAGTTAGCTCTAGAAAATAAATATCTGTCTTCCCCAAGTTTTATTTTTGACTTCTATTTAAACACTGAATACGCTGAAGAGTCACAGAGCTGGTGGTACTCTCATGGAAGAATACTCAGGTTTAAGGCTTAAAGCAGAATATATTGGTAGTCTTATTTTAAAAAGATTTCTTTCGAGGTTCCTGGGTGGCTCAGTCAGTTGATCGTCCGACTTCAGCTCAGGTCATGATCTCGCGGTTCGTGGGTTCGAGTCCCACATTGGGCTCTGTGCTGACTGCCAGCTCAGAGCCTGGAGCCTGTTATACAGAGTCTGTGACTCCCACTCTCTCTGACCCTCCCCTGCTCACTCTGTCTCTCTCTCTCTCCTAGAAATAAATAAAACATTTAAAAAAAATTTTTTTTAAAAGATTTCTTTCAGATGGAAGGAAGACATTGCTCAAAAAAAAAAAAAAAAAAAACAAAAAACTCTTCAAATGTTCATAGGGGTGCATTTCCTCCCTGAGGTGGACTTAGAGAATGAGCCCATACACTTTAGGTTTCTAATGTTGTCATCTTTCTGTAATGCTAATACAGGAAACAATACCAATGGGGTTGAAGTGGGCTGGGAAATATGTCTGGTCAAGTATATGGCAGTACATCTAAAAGAGAGGGAAAAAAAAAATCTCTGATCTTGTCTGGCACTTTAGTACCTGTGCACCTGAGTCTAGGTGCAATCAGATAAGCCTGAGCATTTTGCTTAGTACAGGTTTGACAAGCCAAGATGTTGGTAAAGATTCTTAGTGTTGATTCTGCCGTTAAATTCAAATAGCATGACTAAACCTAACAGAATCTGAGGCACACTTTTAAGATTCTCAGCTCCCCTCCCTCTTCCTCCCCGAAAATATGTGCATTCCATCTGTCTTTTAAAAATTTTTTTTAAGACCAAAGGCATCCCTGGGAGGTTATGAAGTCTTTTTTATTATTTCTATTTAACTGGTGGGGAAATAGGTTGGTGATAAGTGATTTGCTCAGATGTGACAGTTAGAGATGGAATTTTTTTGAAGCTCTCATCTCCTGCTTCTCTATGAAGTGATCTTGGTTTCCCCACCCCCACTGGCAGACACAGAATAGTTATTATATGCAATTTACTAAATTCCCAAGAGAACAAAACCTTACCTTTAATTAATTGATGATGCCAAGTTCAAGATATGTTAATGATGTTAATTACTAACCATGTAGTAAGTATTGTTTCTGAAGTCAGGGGTAAGAGGCTTTTGGTCTTGATGATAATTATAGCAAGAATCACTGAGACTAGAAATGCATTTTGAAATAATCTCTAGTCAGTCACTTTGTGCCCTCTCTTTCTAAAACCTTCAATCTCCATGTGAGGAGGGAAATAAAAGGAAATGCTTTCAGAGGCTGGTAAGCTGGATCTCTCACCTCATTTAAAGAACTCTCATCTTCAGTGAATTGTTGTCATGTGGCCATATGAGCCCAGCATTGCCAAATCTTTTGATATTTCAAATAAGGCCAGATATCCAGATTTTTACATGTATTTTCCATATTTTTTAAAATGTTAGCAATAATTCAGATACAAAGCATGTGGGCCAGTTCTCTGGGGAGTAAAATGAAGAAAAGGCAGAAACAAGAGTGCACGTACAATTGTAGGGACATTTCAAGTACTATGAGTGAAACTCTGGTTTGAGCTTCCTTAATGACTTTTGTTCTTTTATATAAAAGATATTAGAAGCATTTTTCTTATCTTGTTCCTTGCCTCATTGGCCTCCCAAGCAAAACACGCATAGAAATACACAATATATAAACATAAATGATACAACACCTATATATTCATACAAATAGTAAGTGTGGTTTTGTGGCGTCATAGTTGCCAAGGTCTGGTAGATTTCAAAAATGACCGTAACATCTTCCATTTCTATGTGTGTATCCATTTTCCACTTCTTCCATCAAAATGAAGTCTCTCTCTATGCCCTTCAATTTGGGCTTGACCCTATGACTTATTGGTTATTGAAACACTAGCAAACATGACAGAAGCAGAGCCTTGAAGCGGTTTTGTGTTTGCATCTTGTACTGATCTGTGGAACTCTTCTGCCGTCATGTGAATAAGTTCAGGTTGGCTTGGAACCACATGGAAGCAGTGTCCAGCTATCTCAGCTAAGCCAGTATGCCTGGTTTGCCAGCTGACCTCTAGCTCTGTGCCCGCTGGGTCAACCCAGTCACAGAGAGCCACCTGTCTGACCCCCAGAATCATAAGAAATAAGAAATGTGTGCTATTTGAACTTACTTTCTGACTCATGATTCTAAAACAGACAGTGGACTTTGTGGATAATAGCTTATGTCATTCCATAGCTATGTGACACTGGGCAAGTTACTTGGATGTCCCTAAATTCCAATTTCTCTGATAAATTATGACTTAACATATGAGGATAAAATAGCATATATTTATATCAATAGCTGTATCCATCTGTCTATCATATGTGTAGCTGCTTGATCATCCATTTGTCCACCTGTCTGTCCTCTGCTTATCTATTTATTATTTAATATAGTTCTTGGTGTTAAATATCACAGAATGTCTTGCCAACTATCAGTGACCTTTTCCCTTTGTTAATTGTAGAAGTGCACTGTATTATAACGGCCATGGTTTCTGATTCCAAGGCATATTCATAGTTTATGTTTGTGACGTTCTTGTTTTTTTGTTTTTTAATTTACTCTTAGCAACAACCTTACCTGACATATAAGGTAATCTTCCAGCAAATTAAGAAATATTCAAATTGAAACTCAGAGTTCTGGCAGTTGCTTTAGGAAACAAAGTTAATGATGCTGGAGGCATAGGAAACCAAGTACGTTGTCTTGCACTCCTTAAAGCGTAAACCTTTTCCTCCAGCTCCTCAGTGAAACAAGGGCATCATTTGTATTGAATAGTTGTCCAATGTTCAGGCCTTCAGTGAAAATGTTATAATATTTTGGACATAGATTTAAACGGCAATTTTTGAATCTGCCAGAGGCGTATTTACATAGGTGTTTTGATATGTATACCAGGAATAAAGCTGAAAAAGGCAAAGTGAAGATCTAAGAATCTGATGCTAATCAAAATCACAGTATCTCGCGGGAATGCTTTTTACAACACCTTTTCTCCATCTTTGAGTCGCACTGCTGATCAAATTAAGTCAAGATACACTGAATATTTTAAGAGAGTGAATAAAAATACTGTTAGAGTTTTAGAAAACAGATATTCCTTTGTTTCCATTTTAAAACTATCCTTGGTTATACATCAAAGCTGTTGCTATTCTCACCCTTGATCCTTTACGAGGTTTGACCCCTCCACCTTCCAAACTGCTTCCATTTTACTTTCCACCTGTCTTTTCTCTCCTTTGTAGCCGTATTACTTTAAATATGTGCTTTTTTTTCCTATTCTTCCCAGCTTTCCTCATGTCCTTCCCTAAATGTGGAAAGAACCCATCTGTACATATCTGTTTTCCTTTTTTGAGCTTAAAAAAAAAAAAGCACAAAATGAAACACATAAATAAACAAAACCTAAGTGTGTCATATTTTATGGAGAAGTCCAAAGGCAAGCTCAGTGACAGTTCTGCCCACCTGAGTGAAGTATGGCTAATATCCCCTTATCCTTTTTATGTATGACTATGAATATGGTCTTTTTGGCACCATGGGGCTGGTGAATTTTAATGATTTTAAATAATTTTTGGTTGTGTGATAATCTACTGTTACAGTTTGTGATTTAAAAAAAAAAAAGAAATAAATGTGCTTTCGGTTGGTAAAACATCTCCTTTGTCCTTCATTCTTCCTCTCAAGTATAGTGGGAGTTTCTATTATCACCCACATCTGGTCTTTGAAACCTAAAATTCAAACTATAAACTTGCTTAAAAAAATACATGTGCACAAAAACACAGCTGTCTGTAGGTTTCTTTTGATCCCACTGTAAAAGAAGCTACACGTCATTTTCTTGATTTGAGGCTTTTCGAAGTGAGGGAGCTAACAGATCACGGCTTTTCTCCCTCACCCTTTTCATCTCCCTCCGTACCTCACAGCATGTGTGAGAGCTGTGGGCAAGAAGACACTCTCCCATGCATTGATGATTATGTTGCATTTGGGTGGAAAAATAATTTGGACAAACAGGCATCCATTCATATTTTGGGGCATCTTCTGAAAGACACCAAACATCGAGGCTGTTTCAAATTTGCTTTTCTTCCCGGGTTGTGTTTTGAGAAGAGAGGGAAGTGTTATCTGAACTTATTAGGTGATCAAACTAATTTCAGAGTCATTTTAGTGGCAGATGAAGGGCCTATATTTTTAAACTTGTCAACTGGTCCTATGATAAACCTATGAAATTCTTTCAAGTTCTTCGTGAAATCAGGATTAATGCCATATGCCATTTTCATTGTTTATGTGGAACGAAGCAAAAACTAAAGTTAGACCTGCCAGACCTTATGTATAGGAGATTATACAGTAAAATTAAGTCTGTCGAATCTCACCATGCCAGTGTAGACGCAGGAAGACAAAAATGCCAATAGTCTTCACACTTTGCTTAAAAAGATCATTTCGATTTTTCACAAACATTTTATTTTTCCTAGAGATGCAAAAAAAGTGGCAAAGCAGGAGTTCGTTTTCAAAATTGGCCCTAGGTGATTTTTTCCAACCTTTCAGAGGAATAATCGACAAATAAATTGCAATATATGCTAAGTGTGCAGTGTAATGATTTGATATATGTATACATTGTAAAAGGATTCCCTAAGTTACCTAACACATTCATCTCTTATTCATTCATTCATTCTTTCATTTATTTATTTATTGGGATCATTTAAGTTCTATTTTCTCAGAAATTTCAGTTATACTACGGTACTATCAACTATAGTCACGGTGTTACGGATTCAATTCTTTGACCTTATGCATATTATAACAGAATGTTTGTATTCTTCTAGCCTCTCCCTAGTTTCCTCACCCTCTGGTCCTTGTCAAATTTTATTCTACTCTTAGTTTCTATGAGTTTGACTTTAAAAAAGAGTGATACCATGCACTTTGTCTTTCTCCGTCTGGCTTATTTCACTTTGTATAATGTCCTTTGGTTTCATCTATGTTGTAAAAAAATGGCAGGATTTCCTCCATTCTAGAGACTAGAATAATATTCCACTGTGTGTATATATGCACATATATTATATACATGCAAGAGCATAGATATCTCTTTGAAATAATAATTTTCTTTCCTTTTCATGTATACCCTCATGTGGGATTGCTAGATCATGTGGGTAGTTATGTTTTTAATTCTTTGAGAAGCTTCCATATTTGGCCTTCCCATAAATTCCATTGTTTTCCATAGCAGCTGTACCTGTTTACATTCCCACCAGCAGTGTACTAGGGTTTCCTTCCTCCCACATTCTCACCAGAATTTTTTACCTCTTACCTTTTTGATGATGGCCATCCTAACAGGTGTGAAGGGATATCTCTTTGTGGTTTGAATTTGCATTTCCATGATGATGAATGGTATTGAGCATCTTTTCAAGTACCTGTATACCTTCTTTGGAAAATGTCTATTGAGGTCCTTTGTTCATTTCTTGATGGAGTCATTTAGTTTTTATGCTATTTGGTTACATGGTTTCCTTGTATAATTTACACATTAACCCCTTATCAGATATGTGGTTTGTAAATATTTTCTCCCATTTCATAATTGGCCTTTTCATTTTACTGGTTTCCTTTGATGAATGGAAGCTTTTTAGTTTGATTTGTTCTGTTCATTTATTTTTGCTTTAGTTACCTTTACTTTTGGTGTCAAATCCAAAAACTTATTGCAAAGACAAATATTAAGGAACTGACAGCCAATGTTTTCTTCTAGGCACTTTTCGGTTTGGGATCTTATGCTCAAGTTTTCAATCCATTTTGTATGAGGAGGGTAAGATAAGGGTCCAGATTCATTTTTTTCCCTTGTAGCTATCCAGTTTTTCCAATAGCATTTACTGGAGAGATTATCTTTCTTTATTGTAAATTCTTTGTGCCGTTGTGCAAAACTTAATCATCCATATATGGATTGGTTTATTTCTGGACTCTCTGTTTCAATGCATTGATCTTTGGGTCTGTTTTTATGCCAATACCATACTGATTCGTTGCGATAGTTAGTAATGTAGTCTGAATTCAGGAATTAGGATGCCTTTAGGCTAATTTTTCTTTCTCAAGATTGTTTTGGCTATTTGAGGTATTATGTGATTCCATATGAACTTAGGATATATGTATATATGTGTAAAAAATACCATTGAAATTTTGATAGGAACTGAACTGAATCTGTATATAGGTTTGGTAGTATTGTCCTTTTAATAATCTTTCTTCTATTTGTATTTTCTTCAATTGCTTTCATCAATATTTCATAGTTTTCAGTGTTCAGGTTTTTCACCTCCCTGGTTAAATTTACTCAATATTTTATTCTTTCTGATGCTATTGTAAATGAGATAGTTTTTAAAATTAATTTCTCTTTCTAATAGCTCATTATTAGCGTATAGAAATGCAACTGATTTTTGTTTATTGATTTTGTATCACACAACTTTCTTGAATTTGTTTTTTGTTCTAAGTTTTTGGCTGGAGTCTTTAGGGCTCTTGACATAATATTATATCATCTGCAAACAGAGATAATTTTAGCTTTTCCTTACCAAATTGAATACCTTTTATTTCTTTCTCTTGCCTAACTTCTTTAAAAAAAGTCTTTATTTGGGGCACCTGGGTGGCTCAGTCGGTTGAGCATTTGACGTCGGCTCAGGTCATAATCTCACGGTCTGTGGGTTTGAGCATCGTGTCGGACTCTGCTGACAGCTAGCTCAGAATCTGGAGCCTGTTTCAGATTCTGTGTCTCCCTCTCTTTTCTGACCCTTCCCTGCTCATGTTGTCTCTCTCTCTCAAAAATTAAACATTTTAAAAAATGTTTAAAAAGCTTTATTTATTGAGAGAGAAGGAGTGGGGAAGGGGGAGAGAGAGAGAGAGAGAGAGAGAGAGAGAGAGAGAGAGAGAGAGAAAGGGAATACCAAGCAGGGTCCTCACTGTCAGAGCAGAGCCCAACCTTGGACTCCATCCCACTAACTGTGAGATCAGGACCTGAGCTGAAATAAAGAGCCAATGCCTAACTGACTGAGCGCCCCAGACACCCCTTGACTAACTTCTACAGCTAGTCCCCCCAGTGTGATGTTGCATAGAAGTGGTGAGAGGGGCCATTTCATCTTGTTCCTGATCTTAGAAGAAAATCTTTTAGCTTTTCACTTGTAAGTGTGATGATAGCTTTGGCTTTGCCATATAGTATGTCAAAGTAAATTCCTTCTATGTCCATTTTGCTGAGAATTTTTATCATGAAAGAATGTTGAATTCTGTCAAATGTTCTTTTCTGTTCCTGCATTTATTGAGGTGATCATATGATTTTTGTTCTTTATTTTGTTAATATAGTGTATATTACATTGACTGATTTGTGATGTTAAATCTTTGAATCTCTGAAATAAGTTCCACTTGATCATGATGTATGATCCTTTTAACATACTGTTAAATTTGGTGTTTTTGTATCCATATTCTTCAATGATAGTAGTTTGTAATTCTCTTTTTCTTCTAGTATCTTGGAGTGTCTGGCTTTGATATCAGAGTCATGTTGGCAGCATAAAATGAGTTTGTGAGTGTTCCTTCCTCTTCCTTTTTCTTGGAAGAGTTTGAGAAATACTGATACTAACCCTTCATTAAATATTTAGTAGAATTTACCCATGAAATCATCTGGTCCTCAAATTTGTTGGGAGGTTTTTGATTATTAATTTAATCTGCACACTAACAATGAGTCTGTTCAAATTTATCTGTTCTTTCATGATTGAGTCTTGGTTAGTCATATGTTTCTTGAAATGTATCCATTGTTCCTAGGTTGTATACTTGTTTATAATAATTTCTAATGGTTCTTAGTATTTCTGTGTTATCAGTTGTTAATATCTGCTCTTTCATTTCTGATTTTATTTGAGTCTTTTGTTTCCCTCAGGTACTTTAGCATAAGGTTTATCAATTTTATCTTTTTTAAAAATCATGCTTCATTTGATTGATCTTTTCTATTGTCTTTCTAGTCTTCATTTCAATTATTTCCACTCAACTATTTATTATTTCCTTCCTTCTGTGAACTCTGGGCTGTTTATTCTTCTTTTGCTAGTTCCTTGATGTATAAAGTTAGCTTGTTTATTTGAAATGTTTCTTGTCTCTTAATGTAGGTATTTATCACTATACACTATCAGAAATGCTTTTGCTATAGTCCATAAACGCTGGTATGTTTTGCTTCTATTTTTATTTGTATCAAGATGCTTTTTTATTTTCTTTGAGGTCTCTTTTTTGCCCTACTGGTTATTCAGGAGCATGTTGGTTAATCTTCACATATTTGTGAATTTTCCAGTTATCTCTTGCAATTGGTTTCTAGTTTCATGCTATTATTGTCAGAAAAGATACCTGATATGATTCTTTCTTTGTAAATTTATTAATATTGTTTTGTGGCCTCACATGTGATCTATCCTGGAGAATGTTCCATGTGTTTTTGGAAAAAAAAACACGTATTCTGCTGATTTAAGGTAGATTATTCTGAGTATATCTTCGAGGACTATCTGCTCTAATATGTAGTTGGTTTTTTTTAATGTTTTATTTATTTCTGAGAGAGAGAGAAAGAGAGAGCGAGTGAGCAAGGGAGGGTCAGAGAGAGAGGGAGACACAGAATCTGAAAGAGGCTCTAGGCTCTGAGCTGGCTGTCAGCATAAAGCCTGACGCAGGGCTCAAACCCACAAACTGTGAGACCATGACATGAGCTGAAGTCGGATGCTTAACTGACTGAGTCACCCAGGCAACCCTCTAATATGTAGTTGAAGTTCAACGTTTCCTCATTACTTTTCTTTTTGGATGCCCTAGCTATCCACTATTGGAAATTCGGTATTGAAATCCCCACTGTTATTGCATTGGTGACTATTTTTCCCTTTAGATCTGATAATATGTTAAATATTTGCTAATACTACACACACGCACACACACACACATAAAATCCACTGTTGGGTGCATGAATATTTACAATTATATATCCTCTTGAAGAATTGACCCCTTTGTCATTATATAATGTTTCTGATATCATTTTTTCCTTAAAGTCTAATTTTTTCAAAATAAGAGAGCTATGCTTGTAGTTTTTGTTTGTTTGTTTGTATCCATTTGGTTGGAATAATATCTGTTCATCCATTTACTTTCAGTCTACATGTGTCCTTGCATTGGAGGTGAGCCTCTTATACGTAGCATATAGGTGGGTTTTTTTTAACCCCTCGCCCCCATTAAGCCACTCTATGATTTTGACTGAATAATTTAGTACATTTGCATGCATACTAATTATTGATAGATATAGGTTTATTACTGACATTTGTTAATTGTTTTCTGGCTGTTTGTCATCCCATTTTCTCTTTTATTCTTCCTTGGCTTTCCCTTTGTGATTTGATGATTTTCTGTAGTGATAGTCTTTGATTCCTTTTTCTTTATCTTTTGTGAATCAACCATATGTTTACACTTCATGGTTACTGTAGGGTTTACATAAAATATATTTATGACAGTCTATTTTAGGCTGATGGCAACTTAAATACATACTCAATCTCTAAACTTTTACAATCCTCCCACACATGATATGTTTTAATGTTATAATTTTCATCTTTTTATACCGTGTATCCATTAACAAATTGTTGTCATTCCAGTTATTTCAGTATTTTCATCTTTCAACTTTTATTGTAGAATTTTAAGTGATTTGCTCACCACTATTTCAGTATTAGAGTATTCTGAAAATGACCATCCATTACCTTTCCTGGTGATTTTTATACTTTTATGTGTTTTCCTATTACTAATTAGTGTCCTTTTATTTCAACTTGAGGAACTCTCTTTAACATTCCTTGTAAGGCCAGTCTTATGGTAATGAATTCCTTTGGCCTTTGTTTTCTGGGGTAACTCTTGATCTCAACTTTAATATTAACAGTAAGCTTTGCCAGATAGGGTATCTTGATGGACAGCATTTCTTTTTCTTTTAGCACATTGAGTATACAAACCCATTCTTTTTTGGCCTGAAAAACTTCCCCTAAAATTTCCACCAATAATTATAGGAGTTTTCTTGTATGTAGCAAGTTGTTTTTCTCCTGGCATTTTTAAAATTCTCCCTTTGTCTTTAACTTGTGACACTGTAATTATAATGTATCTTGATGTGGGTCTCTTTAGAATCATCTTGTCTGGTATTTTTTGGACTTCCTGGATCTGGAAGTCTGTCATTTCCCCTAGGTTAAAGAAGCTTCTAGTCATTATTCCTTTAAATTAAGTTTTTTGCTTCTTTCTCTGTCTCTTCTTCTTATGGGACCCGTGTAATGCCAATATTCCTCTTATTGATGCTATTCTATCAATCTCTTAAGCTATCCTGATCCCTTTCCATTCTTCCTTTTCTTTTTGTTCCTCTGATTGAATGAATTCCACTGTCCTGGTATAAGTTCACTGATTCTTTCTTCTGCTTGATGTAGACTAATGTTGAACTCTTTCATTGACTTTTTAGTTCAGCTATTCTATTTTTAGGTTTATGATTTATTTTAGGTAGGGGTTATATAAATATAAAGTTATATATATATAATCTCTCTGTATATATACATATATATGTATGATTTCTGTTTTGTAGAGGTTTTATATTTATTATATATTTATTTATATAATATATTTATATAAATATATAATTATATAATATATTTATTTATAAAATATATATTTATATAAATATATATAAATCTCTGTTGAAATTATTTATACATTTCTCATAACCTTAGTGAAGATATTTATGATTATTTGAACTCTCTTGGGTAAATCATTTATCTCCACTTCATTAAGATCAGTTTTTGGAGATTTATCTTATTCTTTTGTTTCTAATATATTCATCTGTTGCTTTGATTTTCCTTGTCTCTTTATGTTGTTTTTTTTTAATATTAGATAAATAGTCACCCCTTGGGGCGCCTGGGTGGCTCAGTCGGTTAAACGGCCGACTTCGGCTCAGGTCATGATCTCGCAGTTTGTGGGTTCAAGTCCCGAGTCGGGTTCTGTGCTGACAGCTCGGAGCCTGGAGCCTGTTTAGGATTCTGTGTCTCACTCTCTCTCCACCACCCCCCAAGTCATGCTCTGATTCTCTCTGTCTCAAAAATAAATAAACTATAAATTTTTTTTAAATAATAAAAAAAAATTAGTCACCCCTTCCAGGTTTGACAGACTAGTCTTGTGTAAATGAAACTTGTCAATCAGTCTGGTCTGAGCTCCTGGTTATTTCTCAAACTTTCATGATTATCCAATCTTCCATCTTTGCTACTAGCGGCTTCTGGTAATGAGAAGGGTGCTTAGACTTTTGTAAGTTTCTCAAAGGACAGATTTTGGTAAACACAAAGAAGCTGGCTGATTAGAAGCTAAATCCTCAGGCAACAGCTTGGAAGCATGCAGTCAAAGCTCTTGCAAGGCAAAACTGGGAGATAGGCATTTTTGATGCTCCCTCTGTGCTGAACCATGGTGATTTCTAGCATTCCAGGTAACAATTATTCTTTGTTTGCTATAGTTCTCTGGGACTTATGAGCACAAATTCATTGGCTTTCTGAGCTGAGTGACTTGGGGGCCCAGCGATTGGTTGACAGGTTTCAAAGTTTAGGTACTAGATGTGTGGTCCAAATCTTTTCCTCTTCAGGGAAAAGCTGGGAGTTGGGAGTTCCCTCCCGATTGTATGTCACTGTACCCGGGTTGGAGTTTAAGGCCAGACTATGTCTCAGCCTTTTCTATCCATTTCAATGTGGGTGTTTTCTCAGTTGTCCAACATGCAGGGGTCACACAACCTTTTCTGGATCTCTCTCTCTGGGGGAATTGCTCCCTGTGTGGTTATATATTTGGTGCATCTGTCAGACAAGGGAAATTCAGGTGGCTTCTATCTCACCATCTAGATACAGAGTTCTAGAAGAAATGTTAGAATCCCCTAGATAATGTTTTAAGGCAAATATGTTAATTAATTGTTAATGTATTTACCTTAAAAGAAAATTAAACTATACAGACCACACACATTTTGGTAGATATATAGACCATAAAACAGATTTTATGAATTAATAGTGCTCTTAGATTGTTGCTTTGTAATTCTTGTCTCATTAATGGAGTAAATCTGTTCTAAGAAAATGCATTTGCTATGTTTCAGATGGTGGTTTGCAATATTTCAGTTATCTAAGGCTAAGACAGCCTTCCAAATCTTGACTGGCATGGGGAAAAAATTATTTATTCCAGACCTTATGTATAAAGGTCTATTTTTTTTCAAAAGTTAACACAAAAATGAAAAACAAATTTAAGTATGAGTTCTCCTACAGTTTCTTTTTTTAAGTTATTTTTTCCAAATTCCACATTCTATTTATGGATTACAGCCAAGACATTTTGGTTTGTGAGTGATAAATTAAAGGATTTAGTAAATGACAATAAATCTTGAATTTTAATTCCAAATGGTAATATTGGATTCTCATAAGTTTTCAACTGCAGCATGGTTTCAAAGATTATTATTTTTTCTTCCTTTTTTTTCTTACCAAAAGTTCATCATTACACTTACAGGCATTTTGGAGTATCAGTGAGCTACCAACATTTTTCAGGTAGCAACTTAGTTTATTGCTACAAAAGAAAGATCATATTCTTTATCTTTTTTTTCTATTATATTTCATATCTCATATTCCTGGTACATGTGTGTATATATTTATGTACATGTCTTACATTATGTGTAGTATATATTATATATATAGTTGTCTTGCTTTTTATATACAGAATAGTTCTGTATATAAATTGAATGTATTGCACTAGCTTTAATAAACCATAATAATAGCTTAAAATATTTTTCAAAGTGCTCTTCCATAGGGTAATGTGTGTTCATGGAATATTAGCAGCTTACTTGAGGCGTGATGACTTGCACATGAAAAAATATTCGGTGCAATAATAATATGTTGATTAAAGTTTTAATGAACTGTGTAAATAAAGGAATCAATGAATTGTGTTCGCTTGAAAAGACCTCCCAACAAAGTCCTATCTTTGGTTGAATTGTGACAAATGTGAGACACATGAGTTACTGGAGACGTGAGTATATTATGAAGTGAATAAAAATGCAAGATAAAAGTAAGGAACATGTAAGTCCTGCCATAGGTGACTAATAAAAACTTTGTGTCATGTGGAAGAAAAGGAGTTTTGTTGGGGATAACAACAAAATGAACCAATAAAACTGCCTTTTATTATATAAGTCAATAAAATCTCAGTAACTAAAGAGATATAACTGAGGTACCCAGGTGGCTCAGTCAGTTGAGCACCAACTTTGGCTCAGGTCATGATCTTGCAGTTAATGGGTTCAAGCCATATATCAGGCTCTATGCTGACAGCTCAGAGCCTGAAGTGAGCTTCTGGATTCTGTGTCTCCCTCTCTCTGCCCTTCCTTGATTGTTCTCTCTCTCTATCTCTCTCTCAAAATAAATAAACATTACATTTTTTAAATGATATAATGGTGAGAGATAACTCGAATGCTCTGTGAATAAACTGTTACTTACATTTCCTAAAATTTTGCAATGCTGCTTTCTAGTATACATAGTATAAGTATTCTTATTGCATACTTAAACGCCTCGTGGAACTTACTTTAGTGGATAGATAAGAATGGCATCTAAGTAGGACACTAAAAGCACATACTTTGACATTCTTAAACAGGTACAAAGATGTGAAAAAAGACATTGTCAATAAGGAGAATAAAACAGTCATATGCTCAAGAGAGGAAAAAAAATGGTTGCCTGAATCGATTTTTATTGATTTTAAATCTTAATCAGTTAGCGACAACTTCACATAATTAACCCTGCTTCTAAAAGCCCACTACTTAGTGACAACCCATATGTGTGAAAGTCAGCTATTTGCAACAGCTGGCTCCAGGAACCACACTCTTGCTTCTGAAAGATCACCAACCCATCACCTCTCATAGCCCTATAGAAGATCAGTTCTTTGCTTCATTAAGAAAGATTCTTCCATACAAGCCCAGCTCTCTCATAGATATTCAGGTTATATAGTTTAGCTTTTCCTTTCAAGTATTGAGAGGTAGGCTTTTCCTTTGACTGGATGCTATGTAGATATAAAGAAAATATGTAGATATTTTTTGAAATTTGATTTCTGAATTAATAGTTAATTGAGAAGTATCCATTATAAATTCTAAAATGTGGAAATTTATTCATTCAAGAAACTCTTACTTGGTACTGGGAACAATAAAGAAAGTCCATATTTTCAAAAAGCTCAGACATTCAAGCTATTAATTACAATTCAGTGTATTAACTATAGTAATAGGGAGGAACTTGGTGTTATAGGAATACACAAGAGGCCCATAAAAACTTACGGTGAAGGAAAATAGAGAAGATTTGCTTCTGAGCTCCCTCTTAGAAATAATAATAATAATAGGCAAATGGAGAGATGGCCGTTAAGGATAAATAACTAAACCAAATGACTGTTCAGGGAATTGAACTGAATCCACTGTTACTATCACATAAAGGGTAAACTATGAAAAAAATGATTGAGAGAGGTGGGCATGGGCTAGATCTGCCATCAGTGAATCATGATGAGGAATGGAAAGCAGATGGTGGGGAAAATGGGGATGATGGAGAAATTATTAAGAAGTAATATCAAGAGACAAAGGAAAATGGACATGCGGAGAAAGGATGGGAAAAACAGTCATTGCTCAGCAAGAATGATGGAGCCACCAAATGCAATTGATAGGAGAGATCGGGGGCCAATAGTAGAGGTTATTGTGTAAATCTTTAAAAAATAGAAATCAACATTAAGCTCTCTTTAGTTCTAAATTTCCAAATTTGCTTCACAGATTGATCAATATTTTGGGATAGTAATCCTTTACATACCTTTCAACAAGTTGCACTAATTCTTTTGGAAAAGGGATATTTTCCTTGACTATCAAATGTGAGACCAATAGCCATCCAATGAGATTCAACTTCTTGAAGGATGCAGCTCAGTACACAACATATTGGAGAAACTGGCAAATATTTAAGCTGTATGAATGCTTACTACATGTCACTGGACGCAGTTTGGAACAAGATGGCGACCAATGTTCCAGTGCCTACTTGGTCTTTGAAATACAGTGAGCCATTCTTTGGTGTCCTTTTAATCCATGTATCCTGAATGTGAGGTGGCTATTTTTACCCCCAAGAAGAGAGGTCTTTGAGCAAGTGATTTTATAGCTGGCATTTTTACAGATTTAAAAGCAGACCTGCTGAAGTTCATACCAAATTAAACTTTGCTTAGCACCAAGGACAACAGTGCAGACTGCATCAATACAGGAAAACACAGGTGTCTAAACAGAAAGAGATTAGTTTACTTCTCATTCAGCAAATGTGAAAAATGATTCTTTGTCATATTTTCATGAGGGAAAAATCACATTTTCTAGGGTCTATGATAAGTGTTAACAAGCTTTCATCTTTGTCCTGATTTGTCAGTTGAATATGTAAATAAAAGAGACATGTGAGAGTATAGGTTTTGTGAGAAATGTTTACACAATTTTATTACATAAAACAGCATGTGTTTTCTATTAATAAAGGAACACATAACTGATTGAGTGAGCCCATTATTGTTAATTACATAAATGAACATGGAGAGGAAAGAAAAAAAATCAAATTACTTATATAACAAGTTTAAATAGTAATTCTATTTGCTTCAGATTTGGCCTTTTAAAATTATGCTTGAAGATATCCAAGAAATATTATTTATTATATATGTGTAGCCATGTAAATATTTAATAAATATATTTAAATATACACACATATATGTAGATACATGCATATATGAATTCATACATATACACATGTGTTTTAAATTTGTGATTTATTACTAGAGGCACAGAAATGTTGTTATTACTTTTGACATGGGTTATGGTCATGAGTTGAAAGATACCTCGTGTCCCTTTTCCTAATCTCATGGAAGATGGTCTAATTGTTTGGATATTAAAGTCCAAAGCAAATGTCCCCCAAAACCTAAATTTTGTAAGTTTTCACAGTTTCAACAGCCTATGTTTATGCAACATAAGAGAGTTACCATTAGTATAATTGTATTATTAAAATAAAATATGGAGGGGCGCTTGGGTGGCTCAGTCAGTTAAGCGTCCGACTTCAGCTCAGATCACGATCTCCGGGTTGGTGGGTTCGAGCCCCGCGCCCCTCACCCAGCTCTGTGCTGACAGCTAGCTCAGAGCCTGGAGCCTGTTTCAGATTCTGTGTGTCTCTCTCTCATCTTCTCCTGCTCATGCTGTCTCTCTCTCTCAGAAATAAATAAAACATTAAAAATTTTTTTAAGTGAATAAATAAATAAAAATATGGAACACTTTATTTTGTCTATAATTGGGAATTCACTACCTGCACTAGGATGCAGGTCTCGGCTGACAAGATAGTCTGTTTTGCCACAGCTTTTTTCTCATTGCCTTGTCCAGACTTCCACTGAAGCAGGTCTTTAAGTGAGAAAGTCCTTTAACTGACTGCGTTTTTTACTTTGTCCAGGCTCAGCCATTAATGCTGTTATGCTCTTAATACATAATGGTTAGAAGGATGTTTGGAAGAAAGAGAACTAGGCAAGTGAATATTCTACTAGGAATCCCATATATCCTCTGTCTCATCAGCTTTGGTGGGAGGTGGTTGAGCAGAGGGTATAAAGAAAGAGGGCACTTTCATGTACAAAAGGGCAGACTCAATCACAACATTTGGATTCCTCTAAAGCCACCTCTTTTTAAATCATTTGACTACCAATCTGCATTTCCCCTGAATTGCTAAGTACCACCCACTCTACGGATTTAGAACAGTTTTCCTATACATGAGATCGGCATATGCAAATTAAAATATCAATGACTAAAACGACATATGGCTTAATCTTTGCTTTAAATGAAATCTTATCGGGCGTGAAAATCTTTAACTGGAGATGGAATGCATCCTGACAGCCTGAACTTTAGTGTTTTTTTTTGTTCTCTTCTCCTAACAGCAGTTATTGGTTTATCATTAGTTTAATCAGAGGCAGACTAAAATGTGTTTGTTTTGCACCCTCATTGCAGCCGACTTGCTAAAACTAGAAGAGCATATTGGAAACATAATATGCAGTGACATTCTGAGACTGATGCCTCATTCTGTCCACCTGTTACTAGGTAAGAGCATCCAGGCGGCTTCCTGGAACATTTGAAAAGCTCTCTTAGGTACAGAGAAGATAAAAAGAGCTTTTAAAATATACAAATGCTAAAAATCCATTCCTTTTCTCTCTGGAAGAGTATATCTTTTGACCTTTTCTATCACTTCTTTTACTATGGAGACCTCTTTCCCAACTTTCTTTTATTCATATTCTCAAATTCTTGTTTCAAGAGGTGAAAAAAAAATGAAGGACATTTTCTGTTTTTCTTGTTTATACTCTTTTCTTTGTATCCATACTCTGTGCCAACTCTCCCACCAAATATTTTTATTAACATTATCACCACTCTGATTTTGACAGTTAATTAAAGCTGTCATTGACTAAACATGGTAAAGGCACATGACTTACTTTATAGGCTTTGTTATTCTCTAAGGATTGAGTCAGAGAAGTGAAAAGGGTAAGTATAATTTTAAAAGAAATTCATTATAGAGGCCTTTACTTGGGTGTATGGTTTGCCTCTGACCTTCTGACGTGTCACTCTGAGTCTTGAGTAGTTCATGTCTCCATTTATACATAAAAGGTATCAACAGGGAGAATTATAACTAGAATTATACAACTGTTAATTGTGATTAATGACACTTATTTAACCATAATATCAAAATATCCTTTGCTATATGGGAAGAAAATTGTCCTGTGCCTCACCAAATATGCATGGTTGAGTTAGTCATGGCGTCTGATTTATTCTGTTTTGTAATCAGCATCTTTGACCTGCTAAGTTTACATTATGGAACCCTTGAGTTTAGGGGGGAGAGGGGAGAATGTACATACAAAGGACAACTGAATGATGTATAATGAACCAAAGAATTTCCAGCTTGTAGATTTAGTTTATGATTTATACACTTAACTTAAACTGCTTATAATAATAAACTTAGAACCAAAGAAAAACATAATCTTATTTATGTCATTTTGTGTTTACTCTTTATAGCATGATAGCTCTTAAGATGACTAATTTTGATTAAAATTTATCTGCTACTGTACAACCGATGTTTTTAAAGTATCAAACTTGAACTTTTCGTATTTGGTTCAGTTACTGGGCCATTTTGAAACAAAAGGTTAGGAAATAAAACATTTTTAATAGGCATGTCCTAATTTCTTAACATTAAAGTACACTATGCTCATTGTATTAGTTTTCCAAAACAAAACATCACAACTAGAAAATGTTAGACTTTCTTGCAATCTCAAAGTTAGCTATGCTCACTATTAAAAATGTACTTGACTCCCTTTGAGTTTTTCTAAAATACGTTCAGAAAATTTTTTTACAAATTTGAGATCATATTTTAAAGGAATTTTATTCTGTATTTTCCCATAATGATTTTCCTACCACGATTTTCATTTTCGTGATATAATTCCTAACCTCTTGCTATTTGTTGCATCATTTTCATTGTATAGATAATACTCTATCATAATTTATTCTTTTGTTGTATTTTTAGATTTTTGGATGCTTTTTATCATTGTAATAATATTGAATCAAGTATGCTATATATATTTTTCTCATAGATCTATATTTTGAATAATTTTATTAAGAAAGTTTCCTACAAGGAAAAAAATCTGGTGAAGAGTATGAAAATTTTAATTTATGTGGGCATATACTGATAAATTATTTTTGACAAATTTTACCAACTTATGCCTCTTTCTTTCTTCCTTTCTTTCTTCCTTCCTTCCTCCATCCCTCCCTCCCTCTGTCCCTTCCTCCTTCTCTCTCTCTCTCTCTCTCTCTCTCTTTCTTGCTTTCTTTCTTGCTTTCTTTCCTTCTTCTTTTTCTCTTTCTCAAAGACAGACTGCCAAATGCAGCTCCTTGTTTGGATGTGTCTAGAGTCCTGGAAGCTTGATTACCTTACATTCTTTTCCAAAGGGACCTTGAGACCTTGTTTGGACTCCAGCAGGGGAAGTTCAGATAATCATATACCCTTGACCAAAAATGGTCATCCTCTATCAGTGAAGGTCTTCTATCCAGCATGCAGCTTGGGGAGGGTAAACATGGAGCAGTGGGGGAGGAAAGGGACACCTACCTAGCTAGCTAGATCAGCTGAATTAACCTTGGCAATCAACGGGGTAATGACCCTCACATCCCCAACTTATAATTGTTTCAATCATTTATGAAACTGATTGCTTTTATAACAATAAGTACTCTTATTAATCTGTTGGCAAAACATGCCAACAAAGGAGACTCCTTTCATGTTAATTTGCATTTATTTTATTACATATAACTTTGAACACATTTGCATGTACTTGTAGTCCATTTTATTTTCCCATTACTTAGCAGTTAAAGTTCTTTGCTGTGGACATGTATTTGTTACCCACAACACATGGGAAGAAAGACTATATGGTTTAAAAAATGTGTGATTGTGGGGTGCCTGGGTGGCTCAGTTGGTTAAATGTTGGACTTTGGCTCAGGTCCTGATCTCGAAGTTAATGAGTTCAAGCCCCACGTTGGGCTCTGTGCCCCCAAGTTCAGAGCTTGGGGCCTGCCTTGGATTCTGTGTCTTCCTCTCTTTCTGCCCCTCCCCTCATGCTCTGTCTCTCAAAAATAAACGTTAATTATTTTTTTGGTAAATGTTAGTACTGTAAAACAACATGATAAAAAATACATTATACTTGCTAGAAATTTATTTTGAAAAATACTTTTGATGATTATATTTCTAAATCTACTTTATTTTTAAAATATGCTTCCAGAGTGGATGATGTCTTTTGAGTTAATATTCCTCTGTTTCATAACACTTTCCAGTATTATTGTGAGTACATATAGGAGTGATTTAAAAATGTGACCCAGGGTGTTTAGAATCGTCTAACTGTAAACCATCTCTAACCAAAGTGGGGGCTAATGCAATTTTGGGTCACAGACCAGTGGACACCTGAAAATTAATGGAATTTCTTCCTCTTAACCTAGGTCAGATTCATCCTCCAGCTTATGAAGGTGAAAGGCCAATGTTAACTCAATTACTATGTCATAGGATCTCCTGATTTACAGTCTATTAAGATTTGAACATTTCCAGTTAAACTGACATACTTGACATTAAATTATGAGTATTCTTCACTTTCCTTCCTTTGCTGGAAGTAGCTCTGTTTATCCTCCAAAGAGGTCAAGACCTTAAAATAAGAGACTGAATTTCTTTGATGATTTGAGTTTCTTCTTTGCTTACTAGTGATAAAATGGGCTATAGAAGAGTTCTTAATTTAGAAAAGGCAGGTTCGTTTGCTTAGTTTGTAAAAGGATGGATATATAATGAACAAACGCTTGGATAAATAAATCCTAATGTAAATATTTGAGGCAAATTGACCACATGGTCTCTTTTAAGAAGAATTGCATCAAATTATGTTTGGCAACCTAGGTCTTTAACTCATTACAAAATAAACTGTATGACTTAATGAATAGCAGCTATATGTCCAATTAATAGAAAGATTAATTCCACTCTCATTTGTTTTTTTTTTTAAATGCTTCTTTATTCATTTTGAGAGAGAGAGAGGGAGGAAGAGAGAGAATGCCAAGCAGGTTCTGCGCTGTGAGCATAGAACCTGACACTGGGCTTAATGGGCTTGATCCATGAACCATGAGATCATGACTTGAGGTGAAAAGAAGAGTTGGATTGAGCCACCCAGGAGCTCCTCATTTGGGTTCTCAGGGTCATTTTATTTTTACCATTCTCAGAACCATTATAGTTAAAAGGTGGGTTTTGACATTTAGTACTTACCTAATAGAGTTGCTGAGAGCATTAAATAAGCTATTAGATTTCAGTAAGTGACTAGTATGTAGTAAGAATATAATAAATAGCTTAATATTGCTGATACTGTTTATATTTAAGCAACCTCAGTTGGTTGAGTGTCAACTTTGCTCAGGTCATGATCTCACGTGGGTTCATGCCTTGCATTAGGCACTCTGCTGTCAGCATGAGCCCACTTGAGATCATCTGTCTCCTTCTCTCTCTGCCCCTCCCCACCTTGCTCTCTCTCTGTCTCTCAAAAATAAACATCAAAAAATAAATAATAAGTAACTAAATAATAAAATACACGTGTCTGCATAAGTTAGCTGTTTTAGAGGTAAGATTCTCAACTCTGTTTCCTCACAGTATTTAATAGAACTAGAGAATAGCCAGTGGCTAAATAACCAAAGGCCCTTCCCATCTAAAGCCCTGAGCCCCACTGGGCACCAAGCATGATCTCCATGATACAGAAATGCCAGGTGACTTTATGCCAACTTGGCAGCACTGTCACACCTTTGAAAGGAAGAAACCTTGTTTCTCAGAGTCACCTTTCCTTTATGGTTCTGGTTTGAAAATTGTCAATGCGAGAAGCTCATGCTGAACTTGGAAGGTAGACATGAATGAGAAGCCATTATTTTCTGGAGGTTATCACAGCCAGACTTTCAGATAGACAAAGGCACAGAGGCTTCCCAAAAGCTATTGAGATCCACTCACGTGGGCGTTTCAAGATGATATTTTTAGTGTCACCTCATGAGACTGTTGGTGGTCGTCCCCTCATGACCTTCAACAGTGGTAGCTTCCCTGGCCTCTCTCACTCAGCTGTTCAAATGATCACGTAAGAACTAATTAACGTCCAAACCATCATATCTGGAATATAATAAGTCACTTCTATTGTGATCAAACCCTGAGCAGATAAAATGGACAAATTCAAAGCACAGCTTTAAAATATTTTTGACTGAGGTCCCATCTGTGTTTACAAACCAATTTGAACAGTTTTACATATGTGACTGTACAATAACTGTTAAAAGCTTATAGTAATTTTGTTGAATTATATTTTAATTAATCACCTGATCTGCTAATACCATAAACATGGAAAGTCAAGAGTGAGTATATTGATACATTTTGTTTTTCTTTTCAATAACATTTTTTCATCTATATAGGCAAAAAAAAAAAAAAAAAAAAGCCCCAGACCAATATGGTCATTTGAGCTATGAAATAGATTGAATAGTGGCCCCACTAAAAATCATGTTCACCTGGAATTTAGGGTTTAGAATAGATTTGGAAATTAGGCCTTTGCAGATGTAATTAGGTAAGATAATACTGGTTTAGGGTTTGCCTTAAATTCAATGATGATGTTCTTATGAGGAAAGGAGANGAAAGTCAAGAGTGAGTATATTGATACATTTTGTTTTTCTTTTCAATAACATTTTTTCATCTATAAAGAAAAAAAAAAAAAAAAAAAAAAGCCCCAGACCAATATGGTCATTTGAGCTATGTAGTAGGTTGAATAGTGGCCCCTCCAAAATTCATGTTCACCTGGAATTTCAGAACTTGACCTTACCTGGAAATTAGGCCTTTGCAGATGTAATTAGGTAAGATAATACTGGTTTAGGGTTTGCCTTAAATTCAATGATGATGTTCTTATGAGGAAAGGAGAGGACACACAGAGATACATATAGGGAAGTAGTCCACATGAAGATGGAGGCAGAGATTGGAGTCATTCAGCTGTTAGTCGAGGAAAGTTAAGAATTGCTAGAAGTCACCAAAAGCCAAGAAGAAGGGAAAGATTCTTCTTTAGTGCCTTCAGAGGTAGCATGGCCTTACCAACATCTTGATTTAAGACTTCATGCCTCCAGAACTAAGAGAATCAATAATTATGCTGTTAAACCACAGAATCTGTGGTTAATTTCTTACTGCAGCCCTAGGCAACAACTACAGACTACTTCTAGTAAACATCCAGAAGATTTGTCCCGATATTTTTAAAGTTTTGGAAAACTGTTAAAGCTTCTCAGTCAATTCACCTTCTATATAAATCTGATAACATCAAATAAGGCAAATAAATACAACCTTAAATAAATTTAATGCAAAGATGTTAAGTATAATATCAGTATCCCAAATATTTAAATTAGTGTTTAATATTAGGGATTAATAAATTGTACCAACTAAGATTTACTCAGAAATTCTAGAGTGGTTCCATATTTACAAAATCAATTGATAACATCTGTTATCTTACAAGAACCACAAAGGAAAATATATTACCATCAGCACATGCTAAAAAGATGTTCAATTAAGTCTAAAAACCATTTTTCTTTACTAAAAGATTAATTTATAAATCTCTTAATAAAAGGAAATGCCTTTAAAATGATAAAGATTATCTATCTCTATCAAATAGTCACCACCCCTAATCAAATGGCAAAACACCAGATACTTTATCATTAGGGGTATGAATAAATTATAGATATTTGCTGCCACCATGACTTCAACATTATATTCTGATTTCAGACCAATGTAATAAGATAATAAAATGAGTAAGAATTGGACAGAAGAAAATGAATTTTTATCATTATTATTTTACTTTTTAAGTTAATTAATTTTTTAGAGTGTGCAAGTAGGGGAGGGGAAGTGAAGGGGGACAGAGGATCCAAAACAGGCTCTGCACTCACTGATGTCAGGCTTGAACTCATGAACCTCGAGATCATGGCCCAAGACAAAGTTAGATGCTTAACTGACTGAAGATTAACAATCAAAATATATCATTTTTCTCCAAATTAAGGAATAAATTTAGCAATTTCTACTTTTTTCTGTGTAATGACAGCTATGTAATTTTTAGGAAAAAGCAAGTAACATCAGTGAATATACTCTTCTACATTTTAAATATAGATGAGAAAAGAAAGTTAAAAACAATAAACAATTATTAATAAAATCACAAATATGATAAAGCTGATGATGTTTGTTCAGTGGGGAAGGTGTAGATTATTTGAAAAACTAGATCTAGATGCAAATAGATTATTATTTGTACATAAAAATTAAGAATTCTCTTTCTATCATATACCATAATAACTCTCTCATGGTATATAAATTTAAATATAAGCTATTAAATCATAAAAGAGTGAGGAGAAAAAGTTGCTAACATTTATTTATTGAAGATGGGGGAAATCTTTTTGTGCCTGGCATCAAAATAGTTGAAAAGTGTGTTTGTGTAATGTATTGTTATATATTTTATGTGAGAGAGAAAAAATAAAGAAACAGTCACCATTAACAAGGCAAAGAACTAATTATAAACTGGGAGAATATGATAACATATATGATGGACAAATGGTAAATATTCTTATTACATAAAGAGATATTTCAAATTTGTAAATTTGAACAATATTAGGTGTCATAAGGAAACAAAAACAACTAATGAATATCATAGTCTTAGCATTATACATGGAGTATAACTGTCACATATATGTAAACTATTATCATTTTGTTAAAGGCAGTATAGATAATTTGAATCAATGAAAGATAAATAATCTGTTAGAAAAAAATGAACAATTAGCATCCATAGGAAAACAATGGAAAAGTTCAGTGGACTAATAATATGAAGATATTTAAGTAGTTTAAAAAATCCCATGTGTGTAATTTATAAAGTTCAACATTCTTACATATAATATTACTAAAGTTTAAAAAAATAATAACAATTACTGAATAAGATTTAGAAAGAGTATACTTCCATAGGTGTCAAAATTCTAAATATGAAATATTTTTGAAGTGCAATTTTGACTATATTTAAAATTAAAAAAAACACCAAAAAAGAAAAACAAAAGCTTCAAAAGTGAATATGCTGATATAATTTCAACTCTAAAAATTTATTCTTTAAAAATAAAAAGGTCTAGGGTCGTCTGCGTGGTTAAGTGTCTGACTTCAACTCAAGTCATGATCTCACGGTTTGTGGGTTCGAGCCCCGCATCGGGCTCTGTGCTGACAGCTAGCTCAGAGCCTGAAGCTTGTTTCAGATTCTGTGTCTCCCTCTCTCTCTGACCCTCTCCTGCTCATGCTGTCTCTCTCTCTCTCTCTCTCTCTCAGAAATAAATATTTTTTAAAAAATGTCTAGAAGGCAAAGATGTTTCTTTCAAAACTAGAACCACTCTGAGTACCTAAAGTAAAGGTTTGAATAAGAATGGTATCTTCTTATAATAGAATATTTTGCTCTTTAAAATGATATTATAGAATTTAAAAAAACACTTAAGAATCTGGGTATACTAGGTTCCTTTTTTTTATAATTACAAGTTAAGTCAGGTAGGAGTACATATAGAAAAGTATCTGGAAAGATGCAAATTACATATATTACATATGCACATACATTGAGTATTAATATTATGATTGAATTGGTCTTTATGCTGATCTTTTTTTCTATTTTCCCATCATGACAGGCATTGATTAGGTAATTAAAATGTGAGTTTCTATGGCAAAGAAGTTTGTACAGACTAATATTTGTTGAACTTAAATTTTGTATTAAATGTTAAAGGATTGTTATAAAAAATATACATAGAATAATTCTAAGATGAAAAAAAGAAAACTAGAGTAAATAGTTGTTCTCTAGTGGCTGGATTTATAACTTTTTTCTTTTCTTCTTTATCTGTATTTTTAATGTTTCAATAATGACTCAGAAATAAATAATAAAGTCAAGGTATTAAAAAAATATGTCAAATGCCTTTGAGGCCTAATAGCCATCAAGTAATTGTTCAACCATTTGAACCATTTCCTTTTTTAATGTATCCAGTAAGAATTTCAGTTGCTATGTTTACATTGTTGTTGTTTTTCTTAATCTACTTTGTCCAGTTTATAAGTCATACCACCCTGCTTCCCTGGACACACAGCATGAGCGTATCCAAGGCCTCGTCAGACTTGTAGAATCTTCAGTCCCACCCCAGACCTACTGAATCAGAATTTGCATTGTAGCCAGAACTTCAGGAAAATCAGATGAATATCGGTTTGTGGTGCACTGAATTATATCTGTTGAATCTACTAAAGTGTCAACTACTTTATGGATGCCTGTTCTGATTAAGTAAAATAGCAAAATCATTCTCCTGATTCAGTTTTCATCATAACACTTACTTTATTTGATCTTCCAGCTTACATGTATTCATTATTACATATTCTTTTTTTTAACAAGCTCTGCTTCCTCTGAGTTCAAGAGAATTTAGGGGCGCCTGAGTGCCATAGTCGGTTAAGCAGCCATCTTCGGCTCAGGTCATGATCTTACAGTTTGTGAGTTTGAGCCCCGGGTCAGGCTCTGTGCTGTCAGTTTAGAGCTTGGAGCCTACTTCAGATTCTGTGTCTCCCTGTCTCTCTGCCCCTCCTCCACTCAAACTCTGTGTCGCTCTGTCTCTATAAACGTTAAAAACAACAATAACAATAAATTTATTTTAAAAAAGAGAGAGAGAGAAAAATTTAGTGAGCAGGCTTGTGTAGTCGTGAAAGTTTTAAGAGTTCAGAATCAGAACGCAGGACTGGGACAAAGTCACAAGTGAAGGAAAGATCAATTGTTTATGCAACAATTATTTCTTGAACTTTTACTGCACACCATACCCAGCACATACATCTTTCCAAAATTCCTATCCTCGTAAAACTTTCATTCTACTCAGAGGAGACAGTAGAATTACAAAATAAATAAGTTTGGGGGCATTAGATAATGAGTAATGGCAAGGAAAAAGTAGTGGATGAGGGAACTGGGGATAGCTTGGGTGTGTGATTTTAACAGCATTGTTAGGAAAGTTCTCACCAAGAGGGTCCCAGCAACACACTCTTATTTAAAGTCTACTAAAAGCAAGGTACTTACTGTAGGTATTAGAGGAAAGAAGCGACAAAGGAGAAATTAGGAAATTGAAAGAAAAAAACTTGTTCATATTGAAAGGTTCATATTGGATGGCTTTGGATTTTATCAGCACATAGAAAGTGCTCATAACCCAGCAGTGGGAAATACTCGGAATAGCCCATGTGGAGTCAGTTAGATGTGAGGATTCTCTCTTGGCTCCTTGCCACTGCCCTCCAATAAAGAATTGTGTGACCTTCTCCTGTGCTTCCCTGCTTGCTTGCTTGCTTTCTTTCTTTCTTTCTTTCTTTCTTTCTTTCTTTCTTAATTTTTTATTTTCCTGAGAGAGAGAGAGAGAGACAGCATGAGCAGGGGAGGGTCAGAGAGAAAGGGAGACACAGAGTCTGAAGCAGGCTCCAGGCTCTGAGCTAGCTGTCAGCACAGAGCCCAATGTAGGGCTCGAACCCATGAACCGCGAGATCATGACCTGAGCCGAAGTCAGACGCTTAACCGCTTAACCGACTGAATCACCTAGATGTCACTCTCTTGTGCTTTCTTAACACATCGTGCATACTCTGATCCTGTATTCAGAGGAGGAAACTAACACGTTTGAAATCTCACTAAACTATAAGCTCCTGCAGAGCACAGCCTGTGACAAAATTACCACTCAGTCCCCATGTCATAATTCAGAGCCTGACACGTCAACAATGATAAGCAATATTTGATGAAAGTTCCTGGAATGGACAGGTGAGAGTTGAGAAAAAGAAATGGAAAGTAGACAGTGATTTTTCCCTGGGACTGGTGTGGAAAGGGGGCTGCAGCAGTAGCCTCTGGAGAATGAGAGACTATTAGACGCTGGAAATGACAGGGTTAAAATGGCTTGGTGTGGAGTGCTAAGGGCTTGAAGATATAATCCTGAAATAGGGCTGACGAACAGGAAAATACCTGGGATTCAACATCCTGTAGAGGCAAAGTAGCTAACTCATTCAGGTCAAAGGAGAAAGATAAGTAGAAATAGAGCTATGGTCAAGAAGAGGAAAGACAGTGTTTGAGCATATTTTGCCATTACGCGATTATGATAATGGCTTAAGTGCAAGTCAGCGGTTGATTATTCACAGCCTAAATAAGCATGGAGTGTTAGGCCGGGGATGCCTTGACTAAAATCAGGTTCTCATTAAAGAACTTCTGAGGAAACATAACTTTTAATGAGGGGCTTGATGAGTTTATATTCTCTGGAACAGCCTGAGAAGGGAAATGATGTGGGCTCTCTGCCCTTGATGTCACAAACCAAATGAAGTTTGGTGATTACACATTTCGCAGCTACCATGTCAGTGTGATGCCTGCCATCCTCACTGATGTTCCGGGATCCAGTTTGACTGCAGGCCCAGCTTTTGATGAAGCCACATGACTGGCCACGAAATCACTAAATTTTATTGCTTACAAAAAAAAGAGCTCCTAACTGGATGGATGTATACAGTAATGTTCTCACGTGGCTTCACATCTTCTTTACAGGCTAATTCTGCTTGTGTGTGTGAATCGCAAGAAACATTTTAGTCTTCCTTGTATTGTCAGGCATGGATGAAAATTTATCAGGAAAATCAAGTCATTGAATGTACTGAATGTTACATTTTCTAGATTACCCATAGGACAACCTAGCATTCTACTCCTCCATAAACCTTCTTCCTCGGTCATATTTCACTGGTTAACATTTAATACAGGCTTTTTTTTTTTTTTTTTTTTTTTTAAGGCAGTAGTACCCTGGTAAAGATGTACTTATGGATTTCCAAGCTCTCTTTCCTTTTTGTGATAAGGTTGGATGAGAATTATGAATGAATGTAATAAAGCCTTTGTCTGCATAGCCATCCAGGGATTTTTACAAAATAGGGATTTTTCATAGTATAAACAGAAGCAAAAAGTTCTCCTGATTAGTACTTGTTGACTGCTTGCTGACTGCCTGGGAACACAGGGCCAAGGCTGTTGAGTTATGGTCCCGGGTCTGTCATGAGCAAACCGTGTAACCTTGTTCAAGTTAAGTTACCTCTTAGCATTTCATTTGTAAAATGGGTGTAATCAGACCTTCCTGACAGGAATGTTGTAAGGGTTAATTAATTGCTGTTTGTTAAGTGTGCTGAGATTGTCAGATTAAAGCATTAGGGAAGTGTCAAGTTTGTGTTATTATGGTATTATTTTTCTTTGTTTGGGAGGAAATGCCATTTCTGTGTAATTTACTTTAACAGTAAAATAAGCCATTTTAATCAATGCACAATCAAGTCCTTATTCATGGAGGACAAGGGTGTATACACTTAACAAGCACACTAGTGTCAGCTGACACAGGGCAGGAATCTGAAAATTCGGCATTGGATACAAAGAAAGCCTAGAAAATGAGACGGGGGGGCAATCAGATTCTGAGAGCCCAGGAGACTCAGGTTACAGACCCAATATGGTCTGTTAATAGCAAAGAAAAAAAAGTCTGTAACCTTAGCAACCGATACCCAACCAGAAGAAAGTTACCCATGTTACCAAGAAATTTTTGAAGTGATTGTACATATGGCCCAGAAACTAAATATCACAAATATTTCATTAGAATCCAAAGGGAATTTTAAACATATGGAATTGTTTCAGACTTCCTTAATAACTTTAAAGTGTGCGTGTTTGGATGTGATTTTATTTGGATAAATACATGTTAGTTATGATTTAGGCTTTGACCATTATGATAGTAGCTGGGGAATCTTGTTTTATTTTTCCTTCCTTCCTTCCTTCCCTCCTTCCTTCCTTCCCTCCTTCCTTCCTTCCTTCCTTCCCTCCTTCCTTCCTTCCCTCCTTCCCTCCTTCCTTCCTTCCTCTTTCTTTCTTTCTTTCTTTCTTTCTTTCTTTCTTTCTTTCTTTCTTTCTTTCTCTCTCTCTCTCTCTCTCTCTCTCTTTTTCTTTCTTTTTTTTTAAACTCACACTTTTGAATACAGAAGAAAAGCTGGGTGGAAATATGATGTGAAGCATATAAGTTTCCTAGAGACTAATTTTGCAAGACATTTTTTATTTGATTAAACTGATATCACTTTGGTTCCTGAGATAATAAAGGAGAGCCTATTGCTACTTATCTGAATGTTCGAAATCCTGATTATTCTTCAAAACCAATCTCAAAGGTTGAGATATCCCTTCCAGTGCTGGCTCCTTCCTCCTGGATTCTCTTTCCATCCACATTTAGAAAACATGATACAAAATTAATATATGTACCTGTTTCCCAGTGACACTGAGCTAATTCAGTGTAGTTCCACACCATCCTTTATCTCTAGCCTCTAGCTCTACATTTAGCCTGGAATCGCCACTTAATAAGTATTTGTAGAAGGTTTACGTGTACAGACATTCTAATTGTTTGGTTTCTTACTCATCTATCTTCAATCTGTGTATATTCAGATTACTTCATAGATCAATTAGAAATTAAAAGCAGTTCTTAGAGCCTTTGGAAAGGTGTTGTGATATTACATCATCATTGTTGTCATCAAGAATGTATGTAATTTAATTAAACACCTACCCTAACTCTGGGTGGTCTATACATTGCTGAAAAGTTGCACTTATAACTGATTTGTATCATTAAATAATAGTGCAGCTCTGCTATTACATCTACAAAGTGCAAAAACTTTCCAGAGGAACCCTTTGGTCAATTTCTTTTTTTGTAAGAGGAATCATATAAAATTATGAAGAAAAGTATATTTTACTTATAAGGGCAGGGAATTGGAGTGTTGTGGTTATAGTTTTATTTTTTCAGTGTTTGACTTTGAGCTAATGCAACCTATTTTATGCTTTTCATTTTTCATTTGTAAAAGCAGCATTGCAGATGGATGATAGCTGTGTGTTGGCAGAATAATATTCCACAGAGACGTTTATGGCAGAGTCCTGGGAACCTGTGAATACGATGCCTTCTCCAGAAAAGAGGACTTTGTGGGTGTGGTTCCGATGAAGGGTTTTGAGTTGGGGAGATTAACCTGGATTATTCGGGAAAGCTCATTCTAATCACAAGGTTCTTAAAAGCAATGCAGCTCCCTTAGCTATTGGCAGAGGGAAGTCTGACTGGGAAGAAAAATCAAGAGGATGCAACCAAGTTGCTAGCTTTGAGGAGAGAAGCCTCCCGCCAAGGAACAGGGTGGCCTCTGGAAGTTATAAGAGGCAAGAAAAGGAATTCTTTGCTAGACTTTCTGGAAGGGAAAGTAGCCCAGTTGAAACCTTGAGTTTAGTCCAGTGAGACCCTTGCCATGCTCCTGATCTACAAACTGTAAATAAGTTTGTGTGGTTTCAAGCCACGAAGGTTGCGGTAATTTGTTACAGCAGCTGTAGAACCCTAATACGGCATGTTTTGTTTTTTGCCCTGAAAATCCTCCAATTCCACACTTAAATATATGTAACATATTGTTTAATATTGTTTCAATCTCTATCATCATGTAGTGAGGGTGTTTCAAAGTGAAGTGCATTCATACCAGAGATTTCTGTCTTCTAAATGTCCGTCTTTGATATAGTTCAGAAAAACCTCTCAATTCACTGCTCGAACAAAGGATTTTGTAACTAACTCCTATACTCCTTCAACACAATAGAAATCAGAGCCTGGGAGAGCTCATGCCATTTACTTGCGTCAAAATCTGAATGATGCATTGCATAAGTAACAGCATAATAGGGCCCTCATATTGTAATCTGGGTGGATGTATGCTGTGCTTTGAAAATCAAATATCGTTCCCTTTGACGTTTTGACAAGTAATTTGGACAACAATGTACACTTGGCTAAGTCATGAATGTAGGACTTCCCGTCCTACGGATTGTGCCGGGCTTGCATTCCTCTAAGAATGACAACAATTAGCGGACTGACTCGCATCTGCCAAGTGAACAGATGGTCATGTAGTTTAGAGGAACAATGGGGAAGAAAGAAAAGGCAACGGGGTGGGAGGGAGGGCTGGAAGGGTGGGATAGAAATTTCGCAATCCAAAATAGCACTAATATGTCTAAAGAAAGATGTGGACAAAGGCATGTTACAATTTATTATTGAGAGGTATAAAAGAGAAGAGAAAGGTCTTGCTTATTTCACCCTTCTTTCATACTGGCATTGAATCGAGTTCCAGGGTACTTGAGATCTGTAAGCTTTAAAACTATAATGCTGACAATCTCATTTTGGAAATGGTTATACTATTTTATTTTATTTTATTTTATTAATGTGTACTTAGTTTTGAGAGAGAGAGAGAGAGAGAGAGAGAGAACGAGTGGGGGAAGGGCAGAGAGAGAGGGAGACACAGAACCCTAAACAGGCTCTAGGCTCTGAGCTGTGAGCACAGAGCCCAACCTAGGGCTAGAACCCATGAACCGTGACATCATGACCTGAGCTGCAGTCAGGTACTTAACTGACTGAGCCACCCAGGAGCCCCTGGAAATGGTTATTTTAAAGTGTTATCAATGTGAGTATTGTTTGGATGACATTTTGCCTTTGGTGTCTATGTTTCTTTTTTTTTTCTTTTTTGTTTATCTGTGGGATGAATAGAATGCAAATAAGAACAAGGACCTCACTCTCATCAACCTCAAATATTTTATACAGATCCTTTTTCTAGGAAGAGTGAAGTAGTTGTTTTCTTTTATCTCTTTGGAGTCACTTATCTTCATTGGGTAATGTGGAATATGGGTGCCTCTTTGGAAAACACTTCACCAAATAAATAGGTGGTGGTATGTGTGTATTTGTGTTGTGTATGTGCTTGGGTGTTAGGTAACACACAAAAATGGTCCTACTTTCTTGCCTTCAGGAGTCTGGATTTCATGCAAAGTCATATCTTTGAATTTAAAAATATTTAAACCTATCCATTTGTAAGGATCTCCTTGCTTATGCACCCTTCTCATAGAGAAAACTGAATTGCCAGTTAGATTATATTGAGGGTAGGATATCTGTACTTAGATGCAGAGTCTTAAAAGCTATTCAGATATTTATTCTCTCTCCCTGGAATAGTACTTACGGTACTTAATTACCAAAAAAATTATAATAATTCCCATTGATTAAGTATTTTGTTAGGCCCTTATAAAATGTTTTATCATATATTATCTCATTTAAAATTCAGAAAAAAGGGGGCGCTTGGATGGCTCAGTCAGTTAAGTGTCAGACTCTTGATTTTGTCTCAGGTCATGATCTCATGGTTTTGAGTTTGAGCCCCACATCGGGTTTAGCACTGACAGTGAGGAGCCTGTTTAGGATTTTCTCTCTTTCTGCCTCTCCCCCACTCTCTCTCTCTCTCTAAATAAATAAAGATTAAAAATAATTTTAAAAAGTAAAATTCATAAAAAGAATATTACATGTTATCTCATTAAAACTCTGACATAGTGTTTGGGGTATTATAGTTCCGTCTTAAAGATCAGACAATGGAGGTCTTTGCAGCTTGAGTGACTTATTCGAAGTCACTCATTTAGTAAATCGGGAGAGGGGGTTGAAAGCTAGGTTTACTTTACTCTATACTTAAACTTTCGAATTAGTTAAGGTAGCTGGGGAATGAACACATAGACACTAAATGTCAGTGGTCTAACACAACAGATACTGTTCACTCATGTGAGTGATGGGCTGGTGTTCATTTCTGCAGCACAACATTCCCCATATGATCACACACAGATCCAGGCTCTGTGGGCCTTGGTGCTCAGCCACCCCCTGCCATGGTCTGTTCTTCTAAAGGAAGGAAAAGGGCATGGTGTGGCTCCATGGGAGGATTTCACAAACACTGGCTGCTTGTGTTCCTTTGAGAAAAACCTAGTCACAAGGAGTTCTGTATCTCAAAGGTGGCTGGCAAAGTCATCTAGCTGTTTGACCAAAGAAAAGGAGGGACTTTAGTGAACGTCTAGCCATCTCTTTAGCACCACTAGTTAGTGTGTTTTATTAATGGATTTGTGACTAATAAGGAAACATCAGAGTGGATCTTCAGTGATTTGTGAATAAGGCTTAGATTATTTGTCTTCGCCATACCTAGCCCATAGTAGAGATCTGGGAGAGCCTTTTGTTCTGTCCTTTGCCTACAAGAATTGTTCGATTGATTCCAATGGATCAAGGGGCTCCTTGAGACTTGTGTTCTTTTTGATGAATGGAGGAAACATTTACAGGTTGGAGAAAAGGTGAAAGGCAGGCATTGTCAATTATGTTTCCCCATAACATTTTGGAGGTCTTTATTATTAGAAGTTATACTACAACTGATTGCTAATATTTTTATCATTATTTAATTTCAATGAAGTTTTATTTGAATTAAATTAAATTTAATAGAGTTTTAAGATTTAGGCATCTCAGTGGCACCTGGGTGGCTCAGTTGGTTAAGCCTCCGACTTCAGCTCAGGTCATGATCTCATGACTCGTGGGTTCAGCTCTGTGTAGGGCTTTGTGCTGACAGCTCAGAGCCTGGAGCATGCTTTGGATTCTGTGTCTCCCTCTCTCTCTGACCCTCCCCTGCTCACGCTCTCTCTCTCTCTCTCTCTCAAAAATAAATAAAACATTAAAAAATTTCAAAAAAGATTTAGGCATCTCAAAATAATAGTCTCTAGTGTCTCTTCACTTTTCAATTAATGTCAAAGTAATAATCATTATTAAATTTGGCCACAATAGGAGATCAGAAGCAGCTCAGCTATTTTCAACTACTTAGATTGTGAGAAAGGCAATTTACAATCATGGCAAGATTTTAATAGTACCTCTAAATAGAGTAGTGCCTCATTTTTCCATTATTATTTTTAAATGAAATCCTTCATATAGATGAATTTTCCACATACACAATATGAAACAATAAAAAGAGGAGAAACTTCCTAAATATTTTGCATAATTCCTTTATAATTTAAATTTATCATGAAATCATAAGCCTGTAAATGTAACTATCCATTATCATATTATCTAAGATAATACAATACTGCCCTTTTTAAGCCAGAGATGTCTGTCTCTGTTTCAACAAGTCCCAAACTGCTTACGTATCTTGAATTTTTGTTTTTATTTTTTACAGTTTTTTTCTGTCTTTCCTTTCATTTGAAACACATTTCATGTTTCAGATTTTTCTTTTTAATATGTTTTATATTTATATTTAATATGTTTTTATAATTTAACATGATATAGATACATAATGTTATACATTGGATAAACATTGTGCAGATATTTATATATTTCTACCAGCTTTGTTGTAATTTCCTGCTAATCTACCTGTTATGAGATGAAATAGCAGCAGATCACTCTGAATTGTGTTAATGACAAGAATCTAAAATGAGAGCAATGTGCTTTCTGAAAGGCTTTCCAGTGTGTAATGAACTCAAACAGAGGACATGGAGTAAATGTTTGTAAGAACATTTTGGTCTTTTTATGCAAAGGTAGACCTTATGTCTTATTTCTTATCTTTATTTGTATAAGAAGCATGGTAGAGAAATAAGAAATAAATGAAAGGCTATTTTCTGGCTCTAGAATCCTTATAATCAAAGTCCACCTAGTCAACTGCAAAAAGCCTTTGAGTTTATCTTTTGAAAATAATTACACTATTATTGACCCACTTTTATCTTTGTCTCTCTTCTTCACTTGAATATATTTCCATTTTAAAGTAAAAACTGAGCATGGAATTTTTGTTCTTTAGGCAAGGGACTATTTTCCTCTCCCATAGTATATCAATAAGATTAATGGTTTTCTTTGTTTGTTTTTGTTTTTTAAGGTTTTTGTTTTGTTTTGTTTTGTTTTTTGATTTCTTACAAAATTACACTCAGGTTTGACATTTCCAGTAACATTCTCCCTCTCCCTTACTTGTACTGAGCTACCCTTAGGTCTTTATCTTCCTAGTTTCCATCCTTCCTTAGAGGTTTTTGTTGTTACTGGTTTTTGTTTGTTTGTTTTTTATTTCTGAGAGACAGACAGCATGAGCAGAGGATGGTCAGAGAGAGAAGGAGACACAGAATCCGAAACAGGCTCCAGGCTCTGAGACAGCTGCCAAGACAGAGCCCAACGCGGGGCTCGAACCCACGCACTGTGAGATCATGACCTGAGCTGAAATCGGACACTCAACCTACTGAGACACCCAGGCGCCCCATTTTGTTGTTACTGTTTTAAGAGTGGGTATTTTCTTTTCAATTGTGAATGAATGTCTCCTAATTCTGTCTCCAATATTTCTTTTCTCCTGAAAATTGGACCTTGATCATCTTCCATCAATATTCATCCGTCTTATTGTAAAAAATCATCTTACTATTATCTGAAAATTAAATGACATGATCATTGTTGTGCCAAATTACAAACTTTGGTAAACATACAATTACACTCTAGGGAAGAAATTGCATTTCACAGACCAGTTCTATCTTCCTTGACCCATTTCTCCTCTGTAGCATTTCCCTTATCTTCTGGTAAACCTCATTCTTTCTATTACTACACATTTCCCTCCAGAGAAGTCCTGATGTCAATTAAAAATTGTTAGAAATTTAAAATAACAATTTATAAAACATAAACTAAATAGAAGGCACTCCTGTAAGCATTACACACACATGATTTACTTACTGAGTTTTATAACACCTCTAAAATAGTCCTAAAAATATACTCCTTGTTTTATATATGAGAAAACCACATCACAGAGAGATCTATCTATTGGTCAGACATTGCTGAGTTGGATCTTATACTCAGGCAACCTGGATCTGTAGTAATGTTCTAATGAGGGGCAAAAATCAATAACTTTAATGTTATTGACCCCTTACTCCACATCATGCTATGAATTAGTGACTGCATTATTTTTAAGCTTATCTTCTTCCCTACTTATATAATGAAAACTTTTGTTCTACTTTAAGAATTGCAAACATTAAAGAGCTTACAGGGTAGTCTTTGTTGACAAGAGCTCTTTGATTGCCTAATATTATATCCCGTATGTGTCTACTTCTACAATGCCAGGCTCAGGGATATTTCCTAATTATTTCCTACTGCAGTCTGTGCCTGAGATAAGTAATTAGGGGGCTGTGTTTGATTGAACCATTACTTCCTCATTCATGTGTGCATTTACCTATTCATCATTATTCCTTTATTCAGAAAACATATACTGAATGTTACCTAATCTCTAAGCACTATGGTTGTTTCTGATTTGATTAAGGGAACTCACAGTATGTGGGAAAGCTAGACGCACAAATAGCTAGAGTACAATTGGTAAGAGTCACAATAGAATAGAATAGAATAGAATAGAATAGAATAGAATAGAATAGAAGACTATGAATGGATTGCTATGGAAACAAAAGTGAGAGGGACTTGCTCTACTAGTTGTCTTGGACAGTCAAATGTCTTGTTCTATGGGGAAAGCAAAAGAACCAAATCTTGTAGAATATGTCAGATTTCAGCCCATAAAAAACGGATGTGTATTTTATCAAGTACGCTCAGAAGCATGTAGGGCCAAGTATGTCTGGGAACTTGAAAATTTTAGAGTGGCTGAAGTACAGGATAACTAAAGTTTGGGATACTTGATGCATAATGGGGCAAGTGAGAAAAGACAGGGACCAACTGCAAAGAGCTTTTCAGCAACTTAACAGCTCTAGAATATTCCTTGCATAGTGGGCATGTCATGATCATCACAGTTCCAAGCTGTATGAGAAATAAGCAGGAGATGCAGACATCACATAGGAGGCAGTAAGCTCCAGGAGTCATGTAGAGGTGGTGGGAATGAAAGACAGGGAACAAATCTAAGAACCATTTAGGGCTAGGATTTTTTTAATGTTTATTTTAGTTTTGAGAGAGAGAGAGAGAGAGAGAGAGAGAGATTGTATGAGCAGGGACGGGGCAGAGAGAGAGGGAGACATAGAATCTGAAGCAGGCTCCTGGATCCCAGGTGTTAGCACAGAGCCCGATGTGGGGCTTGAACTCACAAACTGTGAGATCATGACCTGAGCAGATGCTTAATTGATTGAGCCATCTAGGAGCTTCAGGGCTGGAATTAAGAGATGCGAACAGATGTAAGAATGAGGCAGTAGTAGAAGTGTAAGGTAATAGTTTTATCAAAGGGATTAGGAAATGCAGGGAAAATAAGCCTTTGAAATGAGATGAAGATGTGCTTAATACTTACAATGTTTAACTGGAGGCATTTATAAGTATTCTAAGTAGAAGAATTCAATGCATTTGAGTCTGGAGAGAAAGAGAAAAAAAATCAGGGGAATGGAAATATACATGTGGAGAGCTGTAATCAAATTGGTGATACTTGAAGCCAATAGAAATTGATAATTGCACAGAAAAGAGTAGAGAGAGAAAAAGGAGAAGAAAATTGATGACACTTTGCTAGAATTGAAGTGGCAAATTGAATTTGTTTCACCAGTGACAAGTTAAGGAACATTTACCAGAATGCTTGATAGATTTAAAGAATAGAGTTTCTTTTAGTCACACATCTTGAAATTTCTTTTTCTTTACCACACTATTGGTACTAAAATTTTAAGTCAGCTATATAATAGCATTAACATTTATTTGCTTTTGTATGAGTACACCCTCCCCTGAATATTGTTCTTTGGAGCAGGGCTCTGTGAATATAAGTTCTATCTGATTTAAAGCTTTCAGTTCTCAGGATGTGTTGGGAAGGCAACTTATTTTGCAATCAGTTTTAGGCATAAAAGGAGGCACTTTTTCATTAAAGCAACAGCATATAATTTTTTAAAAAAGTTTCTGGTACTGGGGAGAAACTGGAACTAGGAGAGAGACTTGCAATTCTATTCTGCCAGTGTCCATAACTTATTTTGCAAAGCTCACAAGTCACAGCACCTCTTTGAATGGTGCCCATAGAGGCTGTAAAACAATGTAAGCAACAACATTGGTCTTTCAGATATCCTCTGACTTTGTACTTCTGTATAATCTTTCTTCATCTTGAAATTTTCCTGTCTATTCTCAATGTTCTCTTTTCTCAAAACTTGGCCTTTATGAAGCTATCACGACATTGAGGCCCTAAAAAGAATAATTTAGCTCTGCCTCCTGCAGCTGGGTTTTCAGACTTGGCTGGTTGGTCTAGATTTTCTAATTTAAAAGTAAAGTTAAAGGCATGAATGAAGCTCATACTGGTCACCAATGCAGAAAACAATGTACAGCCCAATGTTTGTCATTGAGGAGTTTACATTGACTGGGACAATTTCTGTGTATGCTCTCATGAATGACTCAACAATAAATAAAGGCCAGAAGCTTTTCCCTGATCATGATTTTAATCAATCGTGATCTCACTTGATTTTAATCAGTTTTATTACTTGCCTGTAAAAGGAAGGTGGGTTAACCTGAAGAAAATGTTGTCATTTGAAAAATGGAACATTTAAAACTGTTGTGTTGGAAGTTAATAAGGAAAGAACCTAATAAGCATTTACACCACTACTTATTTCACTTTAAATCTCACTATCTATGCTTATGCTTGCATTTGACAGGGGTAGACTGATCCTAAACCTTGTGAAGCCCTTTAGTTTGTGAACTATGGTGGTAATAAGCAGATGCGGTAAAGAATCATACAAGGCAGGACATCTGGGTGGCTCAGTTGGTTGAGCATCCAACTTCGGCTCAGGTCATGATCTTATGGTTCCTGAGTTCAGCCCCACATTGGGCTCACTGTTGTCAGCTCAGAGTCTTCTTTGGATCCTTTGTCCCCTTCTCTCTCTGCCTCTCCACTTCTTTCAAAAATAAACATTAAAAAAGAAAATCATTATACAAGGCTATGACATGGAGTATGATCTATAAAATTTTGCAAAAATATACACTATGCGCCAATTTATGAGTAATAATTACTGATCTTTGCTTCCAAAATCACCTTAAGTATTTCAGGATTAACCAAATATAATTGACACTAAGCTCTTTGAAATCAGATACTATGTTTTCTTTTCTTTATATCTCTAGACTCTAGCCTAGTGGGCAAGATGTTCATAAGCATTAAAAAAATTGCTATATATAATAGAAGGTTAATGATAAATTGGAATTGTCCATATTTTATTTTTCACAGATACTTATTCACTCAATATATATATTCATGTGTACTAACTATGTGTCAGGCACTAAAGATTATGCATAGGGGAAACAAAGCATGGCATTTATAGTACTTTTAGGATCAGACTTTATGAAAAGCATTAACGGGGTAATTTACAGCCACGTGTGATGTCAGAGTAGAGAGAAAGCACGTGCTGGTTTGGGAGATCATAGCAAGGGAGTCTTACCTCATACAATTAGTTATTCAACTTTGCCTTCCCCAGAAACCTGGGACTATATTGTATCACTAGATATGCTCATAGAATCAGGAAGCCTTCTATACAAGTGCACTCACACACTGTCTTAGCCTGTCCTGGGTGCTATAGCAAAATACTACAGACTAGGCATCTTATAAGCAGCATAAATTTATTTCTTACAGGTCCGGAGCCTGAAGGTCTGAGAAGAAAGTGCCAGCATGATGGGGTGAGAACTTTTCCCAGGTAAAAGATTTACATTGTGTTCTCACGTGGTGAAAGAAGACAGGGGGCTCTGTGGGTCTTTTTATGGAGCACTGATCCCATTCATGAGGACTCTACCTTTATGCCCTAAGCATCTCTACCTGGACTACAATGTCCTAATGTACCATTATAACTGTTCAGTAATGTGATAGATCATGAATGAGTTACATATAGCATGAAACACAAGTCTTGCTTCCAGTTGTTTTACTACAATGTGAAAAAAAAATCAAGATAGTAAGAAATTAATTAAAAAAAAAAAACATACTTTGTGCATCATCTTGAGGCTAGACATACCAGTAGGTATCATGTCAGACTGTTACCTCCAAGCTAAATCCCCACGTTTGGTGATTATGTTGACCTGCGAATTTCAGAAGTTATGCAAGGAAAATGTATATAGACAGCAATGACAAAATAAAAATTTATTTGGGAGGAACTCCAGACAAGACAGGGCTGCTTTATACAGGCTTGGTGAAATGTTTATAAAGCAATAAACATGCTTTTATTTTTTGGTAAAGCAGACATAGTGACTTCTCAGGTTTGTGTGTGCATGCGTGAGTGTGTGTGTGTGTGTGTGTCTGTGTGTACTCATGCACGCACATTTGCTTCCTGTGGGAACTGTAAAGCCTTAAAATTAATTTCCCAGCATCAGGGGTTGCGACTGTCAAAGGCATGTCAGGTTTATGGGCTTCTCTCATTTTATTGTTTGGTTCAAGTCACATTATTTTTAAGGATTTTATCTGTATTCATTAGGAGAAGGCAAGAGTGACTTAATTTAAATTTTTTTATTTTTATAAAGTAAAATCTGAAAAATATTGTAATATTTTACTTCAAATATCACTTCATGTCTACAGAATTAGGATGAACTTCTTAAATGATAGAAAGATGCAGTATAGCCATTGCAGACCTTGAAATTCTCATACCAGAAATATCTTATGCCATATATTTTATCCTCTCAAAATAGACCGAGTAGAAGGAAATCTTTAGACTCTTTGGGCTTTGTAGTTCATATGCAGAATGACATTCAATATGCGATAGATCCCTGTTCAGGAGAAAGAATCCCCTTTATCATCTCTGATAATGCAGTTACTCCAACTTAGTAACTTATGACTTGAAAAAAAATTTAATAATATAGGATGTCTAGTCCTCAGCAATAGGCTACCATCCACTATTCAAAATAGGTAAATATTTGACTAAATGAGAAGGAACACAGACAGTAAAAGTAGACGCAGATCAGTTGGGTCATTTAGCTTAACCGTAGGTTCAAACCTATTTGTTTTGTTTGATTTGCTTTGTTTATTTTCCCCCCACATTTCAGCTCTTCCATTGTACTTAAGACCAACCGTGACTGTGTGTCAAAGCAGGATCTCTCTTCAATAATCCAGGCATTTTTCCAAAAGTAAAGTTTAAACTTATTTTGGTATAATCTGTTTTTATATTTATACATCTTAATTTAGAAATCTCTTCCTAATAATCCATTAGAGAAAAAAAATTGTCACTTTGACAAATGGTGCTAAAACAAGTAGGTATCCCTGTGTTAGGTAGAAGCTGGTGGAAGGAATGCCCCAAGGCAGAGTCCCAAGTCCTTGAGGGGGAACTCTAATGACATGATCTGGAGGGAAGGATAGTGATAAATAGGTTACACATTAGAAGCCTAGGGGGTGGGGCGGGGGCACAACACGCTGACCTTATGGCTTCTAAGACCTTGAGGCTGACATATCAAAATGCAGGGCATGTGCTCTCTTCTTCCACCTCTGCCCGAGGGTGACCCCTACACTCCTTATAATGCATTTGCATTGAAGTTTTAGCCCCCTTACCCCATTTGAGAAAGGCTGCCATGACTGTTCCTATACAAACCTTGTAGGGTCAGAAACTTCCCCTCTAAACGATTGCAAGCTGCCTCCATTTAGAGACCACCTCACAGTGAGTCTCAGCTCTTCCTGGCCCAGAGACTATAACAGACATCTAATCCTAAAACAATTTAGGGCCAGTGCCACCTCCTGAAACCTGTCTGCTCACCCCCCTTCAGAGTGTACTTCTGCTTTACTAAACTGCTTTGCTCTACTGCTTTCCCTGTGACCATCTTTCAGGTATTATCAGGTATTACCTTTCCTGGGAAATCCAAGAACCCAGACCTCCATTCACACAAGGCCAACTCTCCCACTGGCAACGCACAGGCAAACAAAAACTAATATTAAGTCCATATCTCACACTGTATAAGAAAATATTGAAGATGGTTCAAAGACATAAATAAAAAATATAAAATTATAAAGCTTTCAATAAAAAAATGGGAGAAAACTCTTGGGATCTTGGGTTAAGCAAAGATTTCTTAGCTATTACAACAAATCAAAGCCTATAAAAGAAAAAACATAGACTATATCAAAATTAAGAACTTTTGTGGCACCTGGGTGGCCCAGGTGGTTAAGCATCTGACTCTTGATTTCAGCTCAGGTCACAGTCTCACAATCTCAGGTTGTGAGATCAAGCCCTGTGATGCCTGCTAGGTGTGGAGCCTGTTTAAGATAAGAAAAAAAAAAAAAAGTTTTGTTCTTTAGGAGACACTGGTAAAAGGGTAAAAAGACAAGCCACAGATTAGGATAATATATTTGTAAATCTGGATTTGTAAATTTGTATATTTGTAAATTTGGATTTGTATATCCAAATCATATCTGATATAGGATATGTATGCAGAATACATTACAAACTTCCAAAACTTAATAAGAAAACAAACAGGGGCACCTGGATGGCATAGTTAGTTAAGCATTGACTTTGGCTCAGGTCATGGTCTCATGGTTTGTAAGTTCTAGCCCTGCACCGGGCTCTGTGCTTAACAGCTCAGAGCCTGGAGCCTGCTTCCGATTCTGTGTCTCTCTCTCTCTCTCAGTCTCTCTCTCTGCCCCTCCCCCACTCAAGCCCTGTCTTTCTCTGTCTTCAAAAATGAATAAATGTTTTAAAAAATTAAGAAAACAAACAACTCAATTCTAAAAAATGGATAAAGGGTTTATACAGACACTCCACCAAAGAAGATAAGTGGATGGCAAATATGCCTGTGGTGAGAAGTTCAACACAATTTGTTACTATGCGAATGCAAATTAAAACCACAATAGGATACCAATAGGCATGTGGTATGAATATGACTTAAATTAAAAAGATTGACCATACCAAGAGTTGATGACAATGTGGAGGTATTTGGACTTTCATACATTGCTGATGGGAATGGAAAATGATACACTTTTGAAAATCATTTGGAAATTTTTTAAAAAGTAATATTCACACTTGCCAGATGAACCATCCATTCTACTTCTAGTTATTTACTGAAGAGAAAAGAAAGCACATAACCAAACAATGACTTATATAGAAATGTTTATAGTGGCTTTATTTGTAATAGCCCAAGGCTGGAAACAACCCAAATGTCTGTCAACTGATGAATGGAAAAATAAACCAGTATATTATTATAATACAATACTACTTGCATTAAAATGAATGAACTATTGATTCATATGACAACATGAAGGAGTCTCAAAATAATTATGTTGAATAAAAAAAGACAGAAATAGAATACCTACTGTATGGTTGAATCTGTATATAATTCAAGAAAATGAAACAAATATTAACAAAGTAAATAAGTGGTTATCTGAAAGAGAGGAGTTAGAGAGACATTACATTAAGGAATACATGAGGAAACTTTTTAGAGTTATGGGTAAGTTCATGATTTTGATCGTAGTGATGATTTCAAGCTTACAAAATTAGAAAATCTAATGTATGTGATTTAGGTATGTCAATTGTACCACAACAGCATTGTTTAAAAAATTCTTGTTGTGTCTCAAAATCAGGAAGTCTCTGAATTTATCAAGTTCTAAAAGTGGCTTTATTCTAAGAGATGATTTTTTCTCCAAGCTTACTCTCTATAGTTATTCATATAAATATTTGTCATATCCATGATATGTTTCTGCATATATGGGTGTATGTGTTACATTACATATATATCATTATGTGCATATGTCATTTATAGACTGTATCTACTCAAATAAAACAGATGATTTTGACTAGCTGCTGGTTGTTGACTCCTTTTTATTTCTAACTTGACACTTAAAAAAATTTTTTTTAAATAACATAGTAACTGAGGCTCCTAATCACATGTGGGCTATTTCTCTCCTTTTCTTCTTTCCCTGGGAGAAAATTACAACTCAAAGGCCATAACCATGAACTCTGAAAAAGACCTTACCCCATCCACTACAAGTGCCAATGTCAGAGAAGTTTCATACTAGTATGAGGCTATTGGTGTTACAGTGGCTACAGAATAACAGTGAACTGGAATTCAGTTTTGGAAACTTCCCTGGTATAGTAGCAAGTAGTACTATCTTCCTTCTTCTATGATTCTACAGTGCTGTAATTATTTTTTCAGCTTTTTTATGGTTAATCAAGAGTAAATTGATAGTAATATAGCAAAATCTAAAAATTAAAAATTTTGCCAATGCATACAACATAAAATTATTATGAAGGAAACTGAATGAAATGGTAACTGATTTTTTTCCTTTTAAAAAAACATTTGCAACGATTAGATCAATTCAGTTTCATGAGTGGCTGTTAATCAGGAGTGCTCATCAAATTTATAGGTGGGGCTTCTTCAAAATGCACATGCCTGAACCCTCATTTCATACCCACTGATTTGAGAAAAGGAAGACAAAACATGGGAAAGTCCCAAAAGTCATTTTGATATGAACTGCCAGTAGCAAACATTGATTTAGAAGGAGAAATATGTCTCTATAACTAGATAATGGAAGGACCGCAATGATCTCATCAGCTCCCATTCTGACATTAAAATAAGTAGCATAACTTTGGCCCTGGGGCAGATTATGCACCAGTTGATCCAAAGCTATTAGTGTATTGATGAAGTTGTGTCCAAGCCAGGTAGGAGGGAAGGTGTAAACTGAGAGCAAACAATTTCACTACAACTGTGTTTTTACAGATTCCCAGAAGTCAGATATCATGAATTTAAGTATTTGAGTATTTCATATCGATTTCAAGGAAGTTTCAGTTCTTATATACCTTGTGGATCGTTGGGTTGGGTTTGTTTGATTCTGATAAGCACTGGTATAACACATTGCTTTCAAACCTCAGTTGACCTGGAGTTGTAGGCCTGTGCAGTGCATTAAGTTGTTCAATGCAGAGATGCAGTAGACAATTTTAGAGCTTCAGAGTATTATATATGTTTTATCTGTAATAATGTTGCTCCCCATAGGGTGTATAATTTGATAATCTGAACACAAAGCTCTATGGTATACATTTTATTTTAAATATATTTTTCTTTTCTATGTTCACAGCAGCCCTGTGAAGTACGTATTATTATCCCATTTTATACCTGAGAACATGGAAGCATAAGAGAAGACCAGGTGATATTAAAGAGGAGAAAAGAATGACTCTAGCTTAACCTTTGAAGGGACTTTGAGGAAGAGCAAATACAATAGGGTAACTATTTTCTCACTGTTTCCAAACAAAGTACTGTAATAAGAGTTTAACTCAGATGGAATAATCATCACCATTATCATCATCCTGGATTTTTGAATGTCTGGCACTACAGGGTTTTATTTATGAATATTTGTAACAGTTACTTTTATGTGTCAACTTGAATGGCCTTGGGGTGTCCAGGTTAAACACTATTTCTGGGTGTATCTGTGAAGGTTTCTTGATGAGATTAGCATTTGAATTCATGGACTCAGTAAAATAGAACCCCTCCCCAGTGTGGGTGGGTGTCATCCAATACCCTGAGGGCCTGCACAGAACAAGAGCAGAGGAAGGAAGAATTTGCCCTCCCCCTTTTTTTTCCATGCCTCACTGATTGAGCTAAGACATTTCATCTTTTCTCTGTCCTTGGACTGAAACTTACAACATCAGAGTTCTTAGTTCTTGTGTCTTTGGGCCAAACTGAATTATACCACCAGCTTTCCTGGGTCTCCAGTTTGCAGACAGCAAATGATGGGGCTTCTTAGCTGCCATCATTGTGATCCAATTCCTATAGTATGTCTCCAATCTCCAATAATGCTCATATATATACATATTAGATATTTCCTTCTGACTGCAAAGCATTGCCTGATTTGTTTGAGGAAGACATCTCTCGCTCTAAAGGTCCGATGTTAAATGATTATGTGGATCCATGGCTAACAGTCACGTTTCTGGTAAAAGAACCCTTAGGACAAACTAGGTCTTTAGACTCCAATAAAATGTGGTTGAAAGATGTCATTTCTTTCTCACTGCTCTGATTAATTGCTCATATGGATAGCTGATTACTACATTGTCCGAAAAAATTAATCAGCAGCGATTTAAACAATACCTCTGATTTGGTTTAGGAGCACTTGGCCAAGAATGAGGAAAAAATGTGTCAAATACCTACCGGTAACCAACCCCCCATTATCACTGCTGAAATTTCATCAGAGATTGTTTTGACATTGTCCCAAAAATCAGATTTCTGGAACTTAAGGAAATCTGGTTATTTAATTTAGCAAGTTCTCTATCATGTGCCAAAACAGAGTTGGTGTTTTGTATTCTGTGGCAAGAAGTCTCTTGCAGGACTGGATCATGACTGGGGTCAGATTGTGTGAGAAAATTCAGATAAAAAGATGAATATATAGGTTTTTTTGGCTGCTTCAATGACAGCACTATTCTCCTAGGCAGACCATGGCTTGTCTCCTCTTTCAGTTATAAATTTCTATGTATAGAAACAATCCAAAATTAAATAGCATAAAACAACACATTGTTTCTTGGAAGACTTTGGGTTGTCTGGAACATTCTTCTGCTGTCTCTGCACTACCCCTTCTTAGATTACTTTATGAATCTCCTCTGACCTAGTAGGTCTATTGAGGATTGGACTCAGCTATAGGGTCAGGATGGCTCCATATGTCTCTCATTGTGGTTTCAACATCTTTCATCACACACGTTCACTCATCATTCATGAGCCTAGACAAGACATCTAACATAGTGGCTAGTTTGCAAAAGGTAGTACTCCAAAATAACTAGAATTCTAGATGTTCTGCTTGCATTGCACATTATAAATGTCCCATTGGCCAAGACAAGTCACATGGGCAAGGCAACATTCAGCGTGGAAGAAAATTACACAGGGTGTGAATAGAAGGAAGCATGGTTCACTGTAGCCCACCTTACACCAATCTAACATATGTCCTGAGTGGGAGCTCTCTGAACCTTGAGCCAGATACTAAATCTATTTGGCATCAGTTTCTTCTTATATAGTATAGGTTTAAACATCATAGCTATTTCAGTGACATACAAAATAAGTGGATTAGCAAGTGTAGTGTTTGGAAGGGTGCCTGGCACATAGTAAGAGCTATAAAAGGCTTTGTCATTACTGTCATCATCATTATCATTGTTGTTATTGTTGTTGCTGAATTTTTTGTCCAATATTTTTACCCTGTTACAGTGTCATATTATACATTAGGTCATCTATACTGTCTCCAACTCCTGAGACATAATTCTATCTTTCTTGAAGGAGATAACTGTCTAACGAAGATGGCACACAAAAATACAGAATTCTAGTACAAGGTGATTTAAGAGAGAGTATAAAGAGGTGCTTTAGGAAGGAGCAAAGGTACATTTTCACAACTTCGCCTCTTTAAAATTTTGCAACTGTCACAAACTAATGCACATTTTAGTACATAAGCATAGAAACCAATTCTAAACATATCTAACCAAGCATACCAATTTTAAGATCATCATCCTTTCATTTTATATATTTCATTTTAAGTACTTTACCCTTTCATTTAATATGTTAAATTTCTCATGGTTCATAGTTCAACATTTCAATATACTGGAATGATGTCTCTCATTCTGAGTAAAGTTCTAAACTAAGAAAACAGATGACAGTGCAATCTGATCTCTAAGCAGTTCGATTGTATCAGTGCTGTTAAAATCTTCCTACCATATCCCAGTAACAATTCTTATAATGTGACACAGGATCTAGCCTACATGGAAGGAAATAATAAAGAGTGAACATTTATTCAACCTTGTCATGTTCAGGCTTTATACTCAGCTCTACATGTGATTCTTATTGAGAACTCTCTTCCCTGAAATGTGGTCCTATTTTTTTTTTTTCAGCTGATTATGGTTCATTTTATTGGTGTTCACAGATCTTCACTCTCCTATCCCTATCATGGGTATGTATTCTCTCTCCACTCTACTCATGCTGGGTTCAGCCCTGTGATATTCTCTGCCCAATGGAATGTGAGTGAACAGTCTATACCTCATCCCAAGCAGAAAGTATACTGTCACTGTTACCATGTGGTTTCCCTGTCTCCCTTGTTCCATCCCTCTGCCATGAGAATGAGAATGTACTAGATCAGGGCTACTCCTTCAGCTTGAATCTCAGAAAGAGTAGACCTCATAGCCTGGCACTGACCTGCAGCTTAGAGTTGCAACAGCTATTTTCTACCTTTGTGCAATATTTGCAAGAAAATAATAGCTGTAGTTGAAACCTCTTTGACTTAAGAGTTGTTCATTAGCACCATTACTTAAACTGAGGTTGAAATGTTTGGCTCCCTTGAGTAGATTATTCAAAACCAAGCTATGTATCTGGACTGTACCTTTTTGAGCAATGGTATTGAGTTGAAGCAGTTTTGATTTTTCTCCCCAGGACCTGGAGAAAAAAGGATCTAGCCTAATCTAACATAGCCCCTCTCCCATGAAAGCATATCTAGAATAAGAAATTTTTACAATTCAGTTCTAGGGAGACAACCCATATTTTTCATTCTTTTTTTCTTTTTTTAAATAGGTATAAAGTTAAACAGGAATATCACAAAAGAAGATAAATAAATGATGAATGAACACAGGAAAAAATACTCAACATCATTAGCAATCATGAAAATGTAAACTAAAAGTACAATGAAATGTAACTAGTCAAATGGCTTTAAAAAAAAAAACCACCAAAACAAAACAAAACAAAACAAAAACCCTTATAATTGGAGCATCTGGCTAGCTCAGTCAGTTAGGCACCTGATTCTTGATTCTGGCTCTGTTTGTGATCCCAGGGTCATGGAATCAAGCCCTGTATCCACCCCATGCTCTCTGTGGAGGCTGCTTAAGATTGTCTCTCTCTCCCTCTGAACCTCTCCCCCATTCATGCTGTCTCTCTTATATTAAAAAAAAAAAAAAAAAAAAAAAAAAGTGGTAACTTAGCTCAAAAATAATAAAATAAATTAATCACAGATGTTTAAAAAATCCCCCAAATTGTCAAAGATGTGAAATACCTGAAACTCTCATTCATTGCTGGTAGGATTGCAAAATGTAAATCTCTGAGAGTCTCTTATAAAATTAAACATACAGTTAACCTATAATCCAGAAATTTTATTCCCATGTATTCACTTAAATCAATGAAAATAGAGGTCTCCAACAAACGTGTATAGCAATATTCATAGCACCTTCATTCAGAATAGTGACAAGCTACAAACAATCCAAATGCCCATTAATAGGTGTAGTGATAAGTGAATTGGATTATATTCATACAGTAGAATACTAGTTAGCAATACAGAGGAACAAAGTACTGATAGATGCAAAAACACAGCTGTATCTCAAAACCACTGTGCTGAATAAAAAGTCATACCAAAAGGACTACTTACTGTGTGATTCCATTTATATAAAATTCTAGAATGAGCAAAACTAATCTTTAGTGACAGAAAGCAGATTACTCATTTTTCTGGGACTAGAGCTGGGCTCCTGACTACAAGGGCAGCAGAAATCTGTCTGGGATGATGGAAATGGTTTTAATTGTAGTGGCAGTTACACAAGTGCATAGATTTTTCCATAGGTACATTTAATTGTGTGTAAAGTCTACTACAACAAAGTGATTTAAACATAAAATAAAATAACATGGCTTATCAGAATACTGGAGTAGTACAAACTGAAATAGCCATCACTAACTCCTAAATGTTTGCTGTGTTCCATCAACTAGGATGAATCTCCCCTATGACTAAATTGGCCATGCTCTCCAATGTCTTTGAGTCAGTGGATACATCTGATTCTATACGTTCCTTCCAGTTCTTGTTCTGCCTTGTCCTTTTGACGTTAACTAGGTCTTACCTAAGTATATCCTAAAAAAATTTTGTAGTTCTTGGTATAGGTTAAGGAAGACTCATGTAGATCCCCATAGGTCAAGTCAATTCTGGTGAACAATGTAGTATCCTATATGGCAGTCTTCCTGGTCTCTAGTACTTCTTACTATTGGCAGAAAGTTAAATTTCACCATTGTCATTCAATTAACATTCTCCTCTTCTAATCCTGATTGGCCCTGTGAAGTGCTTATTGGTTATCCAGTTTGATTCATATCCAATTCATACATTATTTATGAATAATTTTTAAATGCTCCTATATTTTTTTTACTTTGATGGAAGTGTTTTGTGCCAAGTAACAAATCAATGAGTTCTCATATATTATTCGTTTCCAAGTTGGCATTTTAAATTTATAATTACTATACTAGAAAATAATACATTTAAAAACAGAATTCTAAGTAGAACTCACATTTAGGTTTAAAAAGCAACCACTACATAAGACAAATCCTGAACTCTTACTGAACCATAGAGAAATGGTACTTTTTATAAGAACTGCAATGTAAAATCCCAGATGATTGTGTTTATATACTTATACTTGATATATATGGACAGAAGCAAGAGAACTGAAGCACTATTTTCATGGGCAACAACATTATTCTTGTTTTTTGACACAAAAAACACCTACTAGTAATAAAAACATTTTCAACCACAAGGAAATATTTTTGTTACTTCATCCATCTCTGTAATGAAAATTATTGGTTTCTCACTATTGATTGGAGGAAGAATCTATTGTTTTGGAGGAAAGGAAGTTATCAATGTTGGTTTGTAGAAAAAGAATGTGGAAGTCAGTGAAACTGATTATAGGTTACAATATAAGGTTACAATTATAAGATTATAAAAACATTATGGGAAGACAAATTCATAAACAGCATCTTTGTGGAAACATTCTTTGATTACAAATATGAAAGAAAGCAAAAATCCAGTTAGAAAAAAATGGAACAGAGATGCCAATTTAGGTTTCACTTATATTGTGTTCTTGGTAGTCATGAAATAGTGGACCCTTCCTTTGTAAAAAGAATTCAACAATGTAAACATACATTAGAAGTGAAGTCAGGAGGTATTTGCAGTTTGGGTAGTTTCCTATCTTTGGGAAGGAGAGATATTAGGAGAAGTTTGGGAAGGGTTTAGGATATTATCAAAAGGAGTGAAGCAATGAAGGGAAATGATATAAATATGTACATGGCATTAATTTGAGCATGTGTCCTAAAGAAAGCTTCTAGTGCTTGCTTCAGCAGCACATATACTAAAGAAAGTTGATACTTACTTTTGACCTGCTGTTCTTCCTGTTAAATTGATGGGGTCAGTAAAAATAATAAATTATATAGGTGTATATTCACTGTAGTACATTGAATCATTACCACCCAAATTTATGTCCATCTAGAGTTACAGAATGTGACTATATTTGAAATAATTATCTTTGCAGGTGGGGTTAAAGTAAGAATCTTGAGATGAGGTCATCCGGGATTAGAGTATGTACCAAATCCAGTGACAAGTGTACATATAAGAGACAGAAAAAGGGAAGACACACAGAGAGACACAGAGGGAAAAGGCCAAGGAGTGTTGGTGGCAGAGACAGGGGTAGTAATACAACTATAAACCAACAACTCCAGGGATTGCTTAGCAGCCACTAGAAGCTAGGAAAGAGACTTAGAACAGATTCTCCCTTGCAGCCTCCAGAAGGAACCAGTCCTGCTGACATCTTTGATTTCAGACTTCCTGTCTTCAGAATTGTGATGAAATAGACCTGTCATTTTGAGCCACTGAGCTTTTGATAATTTGTTACTGAAATCCCAGGATACTAAGATACTACTTTTTGTCATTCTTAATCTACATTAAGATTCAAGTAAATATGGTGGTGCCTGGGTGGCTCAGTCTGTTAAGCATCTGACTCTCGATCAGGGCTCATGTCATGATCTCACGGTTTGTGAGGGCTCAAGCCCCACATTGGGCTCTTTGCTGACACCATAGAGTCTATTTGGGATTCTCTCCCCCTCTCTCTACCTATCCCACATCCTCTCTCTCTCTCTCTCTCTTTCTTGCAAAATAAATAAACCTTAAAAGAAGAAAAAAGATTCAAGTAAATGCATGGAAAGCATTTGGTCATGGCTTGAAGATAAGAAGTTCTTGATAAGTCTTAGTCACTGCTTATTTGGTGGTAGAAGCATGAGTATGGAATTGCTATTATTATGATTGCTAAGAATTATCTGGTCAATGTATTCTAAACAGCAACAGCAATTTGCATAAGAAGTTTTAATGAAATCACAGAACTTAAGGAGACCACTCAAGCCCTTATGTATAATTACAATGTTTACCAGCTCATATTCTATCTTTCAGACTTTTCCAGTGAATAGTCAATGAAGTTGTGATTCTAGGAGCGAGTTAAAGATGTCAGTCAAAACTATAGCAGCACAGACCTATCTGCTGAAACCACTTGTATTGATAATGGCTGTTGTGACTTCCACTTCTCCAAAAATATTCAGTGTTTCTAAATGAATTACATAATCTCTAACTCACTGATTCTTTTAATTCCACATCTCAATGGTTTTTAGTTGTAATGAAATACAGAACTCAATCCACTTATTAATGAAAACCCTAACCTATATGCAAGTTAATGAAAACAAGAAGGAAAAAAATCTGTTTTCTCCCCCATTGCCTGGAAGGGTATGTATGGGGGAAATTAATCTGAATTATTTTGAATGGATATATCTGTAATAGAAGAAATAAATGGGGATGAAATGGAAGAACATATGATTGATGAAATAATGAACTTATAAACAGAGCAAAATTACCTCCTCTAACCACCAATAAATGCAGAAAATATTACAGATAATTGATAATCCGTTTTATAAAGCTTTTTCTTGCAAACACAATACAGCTAATATAATGTCAACTCCCTCGTTTGATATATGGCATATTATGATTTTAAAAGCAATGTTATTATAAAAAATTCATTTGCTGTAATAATCAAATAAATTTTCAAAGAGAAAACAAATATGCATTAAAAATATTTCCACAGGGCCTTGCTCTTCTAATGGAAATGCTAAATACAATACAAGAAAGATTTGCTAATTAAAAGCCATTTTTAAGCTTTCAATTTCATTGTTTTCCCTATTTAATTCAGTAAGAAGGAGAAAGCAGTCAAACAATATTTTTAAAATGAGGAACTTTAAAAAGATACCACACTTATGAGACACCACTGCTGATGTGTTTGATGTTCAATTATTTTTCTATTTTTGTTTTCAAAGGGAAATTGGATTACATAAGCATAAATATATATAATTTAAAATTAAGTTTGTTTTGTGATTAATTAAAGCAGGTATAGCTTATATTACAAAATGTGATTAAACTTTCTGCAGAATCATTATGGGATTGAGAAATGCCCCCACGCTTCATGTAAGTATTTTAAAAGAGCTTTAAATTTCAATGGCTCATAGTACTTCATCTTTTTCTTTTTTTAGTATAGCGTAGAATTCAGGTTTTGTTTTTGTTTTTGTTTTTGTTTTCAATACAGGCTGTTCTAAGACTGGAGTATGGTGCAAAGAATCTGGAGCTGGTGTTTAGTTGGACTAAGTGCTCAAACTAATTTTATCACTCACTTGCTCTAGGTCATTCTTTACAAAAATCTGAGAAATCAGGGCTCCGGCAAAGTATGTATTGGAGATAAAGACTACTCTATCAATTTCTAGACTTATTTTAGAATAAACTGAAAAATATTTGCTAGTACTTTACAAGCATGAGGTCATAATAATCTTGGTCTTTTAAAAATGAATAAATGCATTTATCAGGCAGAGTCCAATCAGAAAATTGGAAATTATCCTAAGTATGTTAAGAGAATGACTTAAACAGTATTAGAGGCTTGATGCTTGCTGAAGGCTAGGGACATAAAGGTCAGGAAAGCTGCCAGTACCTTTAGGAAACTAGTGGGTACTGGAATCCGAGGAAGCTACTGGTTCTGAGCTTAGGCGCCTGCAGCAGCAGAACAGGCTGTTTTATAGGACACCTGGCATCTCCTGGCCAACATTCTCTTCTGCTCTAAGCTCATCTGGTGGCTAGCTTCTGCATTCAATAGGGGCAATCAATGATGGCTTCCACTTATGTGCTGCCAGATCACTAGGAAGTAACTCTCATTTCCTGAATCTAACTCAGAACCCACTGCCAAGAATTCTGGGAAATGTAGTTCTCAGTCTTTGCATTAGACCTGGAAGACCACATACAAGAAAAATAGTGTTATATTAAACATGAGCAGTATGGCAGAGAATAGTAAACCACATGAAAAATTAATGATGATTTTTTTCAACACATCAGCAGATAAAGAAAGATTCACTGGGGCTTTGGTCTCCCAAGTTACTCTGTATTGATTTGGGACTGTGCTAATTTTTCTGAAGACTGAATCTATTTTCTGAGTGTCTGTATATCTAATGTAGTATATTGTCTCTTGTGTTCAGTTATGAATGACTTCAGAGATAAGTATTACTGAAGATGTGTTTTAGCAGAACTTTCACCATACTATGAATGGAAATGTATGATTGTGCTGAAACAACTTGAAGTGTATTTGCAAGCTTTCAGGATATCAGGCGTGTTCTTGAGTATAAGATCATGGTCATCAGTAAGTCACAGTTTGAAATCTGAGCCCATAGTTTCTGATTGCTGCCAGTCATAAAGGCAGCTTAGAGGGACTTCTGGTGTTCTTGAAGGCCTAATATGGGCTGTAAACTTAGGTTACAAACAGGCTGTAAACTTAGGAGTACAGTAAAATGGTAAGAACACAGAATCTAGAGCCAGATCACTTTCATTTAAAACCCAATTTCAGGGGCGCCTGGGAGGATCAGTTGGTTAAGCCTCCAGCTCTTGATTTCTCAGGTCTTAGCCTCCTGGTGGTGGAATCAAGCCTCATGGTGAACCACTTGTCAGGCTCTGTGTGGGGTGTGGAGCCTGCTTATGATTCTCTCTCTCTCTCCCTCTACCCGTTTCCCCTGCTCATACACTCCCTAAAATAAAATTGAAAATAAATAAAAATAAATAAAACCAAATTTAAAAAACATATTAGTAGTGTGACATCAGGCAAGTTTCTTAATATTTCTGTGCCTCAAGTATCCCATCCATTAAATGGAATGAAAGCATTACCTAGTTCATAAGATGTTTGTGGAGTGCAACAGTTAATACGTGATAAGCACTTAAAATGTGACTTCAGCGATTTGTAGAATATTCTGTCATTTTGCATTTTATTATGCTTAAAAGAACATTCTAAAGGCTGTGGTTACTTTTGGTTAGACTTGTTACCATCATAATACAGCATGATAAAACGCAGTTCAGGTTGAATTTATTTTATGCTTACCCTGTACAAGACACCACGCTAAGCCTTTACACAGCCCCTCATTCATTTTTGTGCCCAATCTATCCCACCCATCTGTCTCCTGACCCACTTTGACAAGAGTCTGGTGGTTAAGGAACATGTCCTATGGCATCAGATTGCCCTGTTTAGATCCCAGCCCTATCATCTACTAGCTGTGTGATCCTGTACTAGTTATTTAACCTCTTTGTCTCTTCATATGTAAATTGGAGATACTATTAGCACTAATCTCTTTGTAATGAAAGTTACAATAGAACACCTAAAGGAAGACATGAACATAATTGGTACAGTGTTAACTGCTATTATTATTGTCTCCAAAGGGATCCATATCCCATAGATGTTCCGATATAGTTATAACTCCTAGCAATTAAAAGCAGTTAGCCCAAATTTTACACAGTTCTTATTGAGCAGTATGTGTTTGTATTCGAGAACACACCTACTTTCCTGGTATTTGCAAATATCATTCTGAAAAGTTTGTAAGACAAAAAACTTCACCCACAATTACACACAAATATATACACATTTATGTTTTCTGATAATCTATATATTTGAGCAAAATTTGCAATATTTATTGCCAAATGCAACTGAGAATATAGTCTTCTTTTTATTATTCTTATTCTTTTTTTTTTTCTTCCCTTTACTTAAGCCTCTGTCTAGGTGAATGAACTTCCCATATCTTACATACAAAATGCAATATATCTAGGAATGATTTAGACATCTCCCTGTATTGTAAGGAAAGCTATTGCTAGTCTCTAAGCAATATTTTAATGAGCCCTGAGAGTTCTATGAATAATTTCCTGAATTCCTTTTTTTATGGATGACTGTAAGCAAACACCTTGCTAGGGCCCATTTTCTCAGCTTTAGTAGTTTAATTAAGAATTAAGTTGTTTATAGTCAGGAAGCCTCAACACAAGAGGTTTCTTTCTCAATCTGTCTCTTGAAGAGAATCACTGGATTTAATCCAATAATAATAATAATAAATGCTACTTTTACTTATTAGCATTGCTTCTGTAATGAAGATTATAAGGCTTGGAGTGATGCCTTGAACTTGAATAAAGTAAGATTCATTTATTTATTTTTTCACTGCATGTGTTGTGTACTGACTCTGGGAAATTATTACAAAGTCATAATGTGATATATAGACTTTCTTGGTCAGAGAAAGAAAAGGAAAAATATATATAATTTACCATCTTCTGATTTTGTGGTCTTTGATAAGCATTTTCTTTTTCTTTTTTGGGGGGGCAGATAATCAATGAATATCATTAAGTCCTTCAGTGGTGTTTAGAAAACCTTGAATCACTTGAATCACTACCTTTAGTGATTCATATGCTTGGCAACAGAAACTTTCAGAATTTGTAAAACTTTTCGAATAGTTATAGAGATATATTTTATTAAAATAATTCACCCTGGATGTAAGACAATATTAAATATAAAGTATATTGATTAAGTAAAATCAATTGTCACTCCAGAATATCATGACACTTACACATATCAGTGGTCAATATATGTCCCTGAACAACTCCTTCCAGTATTAATATATTTTTTAAAAATTTCTTTAGTTCATACACCAGTAAAATCAACCCCATTTGCCATAACATAAATTTACTTTCAGACTTTTCCTTTTATGTTTATTTTTGAGGGAGAGAGAGAGAGAGCACATGGTCAAGCAGGAGAAGGGCAGAGAGACAGGGGGAGGTGGAAAGGGAGCAGAGACAGAGGGAGAGAGATCTCAAGTAGGTTGCCTGCTGACAGCAGCAAGCCCAATGTGGCTCAAACTTTTTAACCAGGAGATCATGACCTGAGGTGAAGTCTGATGCTAAACTTACTGAACCACCAAGGCTCCCTTACATGTAGAATCTTAATAGAGGAGTCTTAGGAATCCTAGTTTATGAGAAATAGACTCAAATAGTGTGCCTTGGGCATTTTGAGAAGAGAACTTCCTATGTTACATTCATATTGGTTTCTACTCTTTCCTAGTGAATACACTGGGTTTTCTACATGCTATTCTCTCTCTGTAAATTGCCCTCCTCCACCTCTCCCCTGTTTCCCTGGCTCATATTTATATAGAGATACCCATGTGTATACACACTCATACCCTACACTTTTTCTTTTACCAATATTTATTGCAGCTATGCATTTATGCATTTATTATGTGTCTCCATGCTGGACTATTAACAATGTGATGACCTGACAAGGACTGTATCTGTCATCAACTCCTGGAACCAGTTTATTTCCTGTCATTCATAAGGTCAGGAAACATTTACATAAGAGAGTCTCTGGCTAGGCATGGATATAATAAGAGAATAAAACAGACACTGTCCTAATGCTCATGAAACTTAGAATATGGCTATATATTTTAAAAATCAGGAGAGCTTAACTGGCTCAAGTGGTAGACCATTTGGCTCTTGCTCTTTGGGTTGTGAGTTCAAGCCCCATGCTGGGTATAGAGCTTACTTTAAAAAGATCAAACATACATTTATAATAGATATAAATATAGATACAGATATAGATTTTAATCAGCTCTGGCTGCCATAACATAATACTGTAGACTGGGTGGCTGAAACAACAAGATTTTATTTCTCACGGTTTAGTTCTTTAGTGACATCTTTCCTCTGGCTTGTGGGTAGCTATATTCTTGCTTGGTCCCCACGTTGTAGAAAGAACAAAAGAAAAAGAGGGGAAGAAAGTTATCTGATATTTCTTCCTATGTGGGAATAAATTCCATCATGGGTCCCCACCCTCATAACCTCATCCAAACCTAATTACCCCTCACAGACTCCATCTCCAAATATCATCACATTGGAAATTCAGGCTTCAAAATAGGACTATTGAGAGGACACAATTCAGTACTTGTCAAATATAGATGGACATTTATTTTGCATGGTAAAAAAAAAGAAAAGAAAAGAAAAAAAGAAGCTACTTTATGGATGATTAAAAATCAGTAGCAACTTTAAACAAAGCAGTAACATGGTATTAACATAATATAATTTATATTTGTATTTGTTTCTTAATGTTTATTTAGTTTTGAGAAAATGAGAGAGAGAGAGAGCATGAGCAGGGGAAGGGTAGTGAGTGGGAGACACAGAATCCAAAGCAGGATCCAGACTCTGAGATGTCAGCACAGAACACAACGTGGGGTTCTGTGAACCATGGGATCATGACCTGAGTTGAAATCAGATGCTCAACTTACTGAGCTATGGAAGCACCCCTGTAATTTATATTTTTCAAAGAATACCTTGATGGGGAATTAATCTGGGACATAAATCCGGGAATGGGAAGCTGGTTAGAAAACACTAATGGAGTTCATGTGGCCACATCTGGGGGATGTAAATAGGGCTGGAACTGTGATGGTGAGAACAATCAGTGGATTTAGCTAGCTGCTAGAGGCTGAAGTAATGGACCAGGTGATGGATCAGATGTGGAGATGACGATGCAACAAGAACCAAAGTTGAATCTCAGCTTTGTGGACTCGGTACCTTGCTAGATAATAAGTGGTATTAACTTTTTTTTCTTAAATAGTTTATTGTCAAGTTGGTTTCCATATTATGTCCAGTGCTCATCCCAACAAGTGCCCTCCCCCATGCCCATCACCCCCCTTACCCTCCCCCCCACCTCCATTAGCCCTCAGTTTGCTCTCAGCATTCAAGAGTCTCTCATGGCTTGCCTCTCTCCCTCTCCCCAACTATTTTCCCCCTCTTCTCCCCCATGGACCTCCATTAAGTTCCTCCTATTCCACCTATATGTGCAAACATATGGTATCTGTCCTTCTCCTCCTGGCAATAAGTGGTATTGTCAAAATGAAGAAATCAGAAAGGGGTTTTAGGGAACATGTTCTCAAGTGCAGTTCTGGTGTGTGGGATTTGTGGTGTCACTGGGAATTATAAGAAGAATCAAGAAAGCAGTTGGTGATATAAGAACTGGCCTTAGAGGACAGGTCAGCACTCAAGATATACATTCTGAGATCATTAAATACAGATATTATTCAAGGCATACTGTAGATACATTAGTCTAGGGAGACACATAGAAAAAAGAAGGGAGTACAAGCCAGAGACATGAGGAACTCCAAAATCTAAAGGTAAGAAGGAAGAAGAATGCAGCAGAGGCAACACACGTGCTGAAAACTCAGGAGGAAGTTATAAAATTAGATATCATTGAGGTCAAGTGAAGATGTATATAAGAAAAGGGGAGTGGGGGCGCCTGGGTGGCTTAGTCGGTTAAGCGTCCGACTTTCGCTTAGGTCATGATCTCACGGTTCGTGGGTTTGAGCCCCGTGTCGGGCTCTGTGCTGACTGCCAGCTCAGAGCCTGGAGCCTGTTTCAGTCTGTGACTCCCTCTCTCTCTGACCCTCCCCTGCTCGCACTGTCTCTCTCTCTCTCCTAGAAATAAATAAAATATTTAAAAAAAAAGAAAAAGAAAAAAAAAGAAAAGGGGAGTGACCAATTTTAATGCATTAAAAGATTAAGAGTAATGAGGACCAGAAAATATGCATTTGGGGATATGAATTCCATGGTGGCCTTGACAGGAGCAGTCAGTGCAACAACAGGGAGCAGACTCCAGCCTAGAGTGGACTAGCTTAAAGGAAGGTAAGTGCATAAAGAGACTGACATTAATTGAATAAGTTTGGATATAAAAGGAAGTAGGAAACCAAAATAATTCCTGGAGAAAAAAAAAATATTCACATTGTGATGACAATGATCCAGAAGAGAGGAAACAGTAAATGATACAGGATATACAGGGGATATACAATGGACTGAATTGCATCTCCCCCTCCCCCCCCCATTTATATGTTGAAGCCTTAACTCCCAATGTGACTTATTTGGAGAGAAAGTCATTAGGGTATAAATTAAGATTAAATAAAGTCATTAAGAGTGGAGCCCTAATCCATTAGAAATGACACCATTATGATGAAGAAATCTCTCCAACACACACAGAGGAAAGGCCATATGAGAGATACAAGAAGAAGGTGGCTATTTACAATACAGGAAGAGAGAATTCACCAGAAACTCACCCTGATGGCATAATGATTTTATACTTCTATCTTCTGGAATTTTGAGGCAATTAATTTCTGTTGTTTGAGCCACCCAGTCTGTATATTTTGTTATGGTAACCTGAACAAACTCCCCAGTTTTTCATAAGTTGATCCCTAATAAACATCTTGTATCCTAAACACACAGTATCTGCTTTTAGAGAACCAGAACCTTCTGCCCTTTGACCTCACCCTAAATAGCATCACCTGGCTAGGTCAGGAGCATTATGTTATTTCCTATAGCACCCCTTCTTAGTCTTATATGATGAATCATTACTAGTTGGATGTCTTCAACCAGACTGTGAACATGGTAATGGCAGGAAGTATGTCTCCATTAGATTTTGAAGACCTAGCACACTGATAGTCACAGAATGACAAGAGCCAATACTCACTGAATGGTTAAGTGGCCTTGTCTTCATCATACCGTTTGTTTGCAAGTGATTTTCCAGTTCACATCCACCTCTGAACTTTTGAACTTGAAAGCAGAATTTTGTTGGCCACTGACTATCTGATCCTCAGTCTTATTTCAGGCTATGGTGTCTATATATCCTGATTTGAGGTTACTTTAATTTTTTATGCTGCATATGCCAGTGAAGTGATCCTTATCCAACTTTTTTTGTAGCCTGTCCTAGTATTGCTTTATTTCTCTAACCCTTAATATTCTCTTTTATCTCCTTATCCCATGTTGCCCTCACAGTCCAGCACCTTAAACTAAAGAAATTTCGTTTTAATGTGAAACAAGGCACCTTTTCACAAGATTGGTGAGGAAAATTTGAATTGAGGTAACACCAGTTGCTTCTTTGGTCCCCCTACCTACAGAGGACAGGTGTGGTCCTTAGGCTTAAAATAGAATTAAATCTAAGAAGTTAAGAGCCATGAACTACTGGGGCATATCTAGGTTTGGTAGGAAAGTCATTATTTTCAGATAGAAGAAGAAGGTGGTAACATGGGCTTGATCAGCAGGCAGTATATGAGAGAAAAATTAAATAGTAGTTTTCTAATCTGTTTTTTATATATATATATTAAAGAATGAAGAACAAGTCATCTCATGTGTTCTGTCTAATTTTCATGCACGCCCAGAGAGCTAGATAAGTACATTGTGCTGATGTTTAAAGGAAATGCTTAGAGCATGTTTACAAAGCTTTAATCCCTTCACTGACCACAGGTCCATAAAAACAGGATTAACTTCTCTGATTAACTTTTTTTCTCTACAAACGAGCATGTAGGTCTTTCTCCATCTCCTGCAGGAGTAAGTTTTATATCAATTTTGACAACATGCAGCTCTTTTCTTTCTGTTGCATGGTTGTGTAAGTGTGTTTCCACCTTGAGGGCTAAGAAAAATAAAATCAACAGGATGCTGACATTTATTTCATGTTGTTTCTTTGCCCTGCACATTAATATAAAAAATAAATATAATTAACACATCCTTGCTACCATTCTCACTGCTCAGGGCATGAATTACTGTACCACAGGCTCTCCGGAGTAATTCTCAGTGACCTGCGGTCCTTTGCATTCATTAAGCAATTGTCTTTCTCAGTGAAGGGGAGGTTGTGACAGAATACTTAAGTCACAATAGTGCCAATTACTGGAACACAGTATCAAAGGCTTTTCAAAGTTCCATTAGGATATTTGATTATTTTTTATATATTTCCAAGAGGTGTTGTGATTTACTGTTAGTGTTTTGTTCCTTTTTAAAAGAAATTATTCAAAAGAATAGTTTTCTTAAAAGGCAAAATGTACTGTGTGATAACTAACAAAATGCTGTTAGTTAAAATCTTCCTCTCTCTAATATTTGTTCCACAGATGGTAATTTTAATTTTTTTCCCCCAAGATAATGCTGTATAAAAAGTCAAGCTAAAATATGAGATAAGTAGGGCTAGGGGAAGCAGGACAAAAATCAACCTCAAATTCTTTAATAACTGATCATAAACTCCTTTCTAAAAATTGAACAGATTTGGGGTTGCAGTGATCATCTGTGACCTATTAGACAGTTTAATGTCCAACTGTCAGTTCTTTTATCCAATAAAATATTGACAGTTTATATGTAAAATAAAGTGGAATATGAATGTGCACCTAGGAATATATAGGGGCTTATAGGCATTGTGAAAATAAGGTTACTAACCATGCTTCTTTTCTAAATTTATTTCAGTTCCTGCAGCAACTAATATATCAAATAGTCTTGCCAATGAATAAATGGATTGGAATGGGTTTTTATGTTTAACAAATCTCTACTTTTTATGACCATCTTTTTTCACAGTCAAAAGTTTTGCAACCAAAATTAGCAGTGGATGAGGCCAAAGCATTGTTAGTAACATCTCTGTTTCGATCTTGTTAGTATACTAGCTAATATACTACAGAACTGGTTTGGGTGGGAGCATATCCGTGGTCTAAAGACAAGGGGCTGGTTGAAGTAACGGAGACAAAGCTCACGAACAGTGATGTGCTCAGTCTTTTATAATATGAAAATATCAAGCATTTTTTGGAACTAAATAATTTCTATTTTGTTTCTGTCCCCACAGGACAACTGCTGATCAAGGACCTTGCCAGTAGGAGACAGCTATCCTAAGTAACTGAACCCACTAGAAAAAAAATAATTTGTTTAGGATATTGTCCTGTTTTTGACTTCGGAGTCTCTGTGAATACATTATAATAAAAAGCAAAACAAACACACAACCACAAAAACCCAGTCATATCTTTCTAGTTGAGGATATGCTAATCAGACAGGATCTACTCACATCTGAGATGGTACCAGGATTTTTTTTTTCCTTTTTTGATCAAAAATGTATTTAAGAAGTGTCAAAATTACCTCTAAGACCATATCTTCATTATCCTATTTTGACTCTAGTCAGGTGTCTCTGATCTCTTAAGTGTATCATCTTTGTGCACACCCATTTTTTGAATATACACATACCTTCATGAACCACTAGAGGAATAATGATGGGGGCCAGTACAGTCCATCTGCTGCAGATCTGGTATTATATTATACCACTATAATGTACTACTTTTATTATAGAGGATCAAATAAGCCCCTTTTCTAATGATCAAAACATATATAGAATGACCATTAATAATATCTATGATCAATTTATTAACAGTAACAAAATATCAAAATAAATAAATGAATCTTACTAAATTAATGATTGGATTATGTATATCCAAAGGTTTCCCCCTTTACCATTCACATTTAGCTGATAAACCAAATTACTTTCTGCACATTCCTTTCTTTTCGTTTAGTTATTTTTTTAAAGTTTTGAATCCAGGAATTGATCTTAAAATATAGAAATTAAGCTGGGTCATTGCAACTGAGTCATGATCAGCAAAAGCTTCCAAATGGAAAGCAAAATACAAGCCAATCATGAAATATGAAGAAACACTCAACTTCATACATGAAATATGAAGAAATACTCTGTGCTGGGTATGGAACGCAGTGGGTGATCAAAACCTATGGCATGTATGATGACCAATTTTGTGTCAGCCTGACCAGGCAGGCCATTGTACATAGACATTTGGTCAAATGCAAGTCTAAGTATCTCTACACAGATGAGATTACTATTTAAATTAATAGACTTTGAATAAAGTATATTATCCTTCATAATGTGGGTCAGCCCCATTCAATCTGTTGAAGCCTTTAAAAGAAGAAGAGGAAGATCCCTAAAGAACAGGGATTTCTACCCCTAGACTGCCTTTGGACTCAAGCTTCAGCATCAACTCTTCTCTAGGTTTCTAGCTAGCTGAACTCCTCTGCATATTTTGGACTTATCAGATCCCGAAACAATATGGGCAATTCTCTCTTACTATATCCTTCCATACACAAATTTTTACACATCTTATTGGTTCTGTTTTCTGGAGAACCCTGACTAATACAGTATGGTCTCTGCATTTAAGGGACTTGCAGTCTAGCAAGAGGTGTAAAGATAATGTGCACATATAACATCCACGTGAATACTCTCCTACCTACACACAATATCAGAAATATGAGTGGTATGAATGCTCATCTATCATAAAGGATATTAGCACAAAGGCCCTGACCCTGAGTGAGAATATCTTTTCTGATATAGAATGGGGCAGCTCATGTGTATGATTAGTAGTACAGATGCTCTCCCAGTGATGCAAAATTTACTTACGAGAAAGTGCAGAAAGATCATCAGATAATGTATTATACAGATAGTATGTTTCTATGATAGATCAGCTTAATGTGTCCTAATCTCTTGCAGGAAATATCAGTAATAGGAAAAGAACAGTGATGAAGAAGAGAAGAAGAAGAAGAAGAAGAAGAAGAAGAAGGAGGAGGAGGAGGAGGAGGAGGAGGAGGAGGAGGAGGAGGAGGAGGGGGAGGAGAAGGAGAAGAAGAAGGAGAAGGAGAAGGAGAAGGAGAGAAGAAGGAGAAGGAGAAGAAAGGAGAAGAGAAAGAGAAGGAGAAGAGGAAGAAGGAGAGGAAGAGGAAGAAGGAGAAGGGCAGGAGGAGGGTGAGGAGAAGGACGAAGGGGGAGGACGAGGAGGAGGGAGAGAAGGAGTAGGCTGGAGGAGAAGAAGGAGACTGGAGACACATACAGATCTTGGTACCTTCCAGGTCATGGGTTCTATTTCCTGCCCCTATTTTTTAAAACAACCTCAAAAGAGGTATGAAAGATTCCTAACAGGAAAGAAACAGCCTTTCTCTAACCCTTGCACCAGAAGACTGAAAGATTTAGAGAAAACAGTTGTTACGCTGAATGATCTGACAAAATAAGAGGGAAACTTTGTGACATGACAGGCTGGCATTGTATCAGTAGGGTTTGAGATTATTTTCTAAATTGATAATATAACAAATTGTCAGGTTTTCACTTCAAAGTCTTTGTCCTAACAGAACTGTCTCAGTCTGGGTCAGGTTCATGGAAATGATTTAAATCCTTTCTCTTCTAAGAGATAGGTTTGTTTCTATTCCTCAGGGTATCTAACATTTTGTTTTTTAATGAATTCTGCCTATTGGTAACCTTTAAATCTAGAATTAGACATTTGCTTACTGGTTTCCTAATTGGCTTATTGTTTGACATGGAGTTAGTTGCATTTTTTTTTTTTACAAATAGTTTATTGTCAAGTTGGTTTCCATATAACACCCAGTGCTCATCCCCACAAGTGCCCTCCTCCATGCCCATCACCCCCCTTTCACCTCCCCCCCACCCCCATCAGCCCTTAGTTTGTTCTCAGCATTCAAGGGTCTCTCATGGTTTGCCTCTCTCCCTCCCCCCACTACTTAACCCCTTCTTCTCCACCATGGTCCTCCGTTAAGTTCCTCCTAATCCTCCTTCACGTGCAAACATATGGTATTTGTCCTTCTCTGCCTGACTTATTTCGCTCAGCATAACACCCTCAAGGTCCATCCATGTTGCTACACATGGCCAGATTTCATTGTTTCTCATTGCCATGTAGTATTCCACTGTATACATAAACCACATCTTCTTGATCCATTCATCTGTTGATGGACACTTAGGCTCTTTCCATGTTTTGGCTATTGTTGAGAGTGCTGCTATGAACACTGGGGTACATGTGCTCCTATGCATCAGCATCCCTATATCCTTGGGTAAATTCCTAGCATATTCTTAGATAAAGAACCTGAATTAGTCATTAAGCGTCTGTGTCTTTGTTTTGTCATTGGATTTCATTTGTCAATGAAAGGTATTGTAAGGTCTACATTAAGAAAAACATGGAATCAAATAAAATTATATTCTCAAACCATGTTGATATGTAATAAGTGATAAGATACTATAAATTTGCTATTGATAATTGTTATTCTGTCAACTTAATTCAATTCCACTCACGATTATCCTAGAATAGACAGAGAAATACAGTGAATAGAATTTCATGATCCTAACATATACATAATTTAACAGTACTCCGGGAAGTACCATCAGGATTTCCAGAATACATCCTTTCTATTCTCAAATCTGTATACTATATTGCCCCAGAGAACTTTGTTTTAAAATGGAAGCTTTAAAGTTTCATGATCTCACCATGTCTGGTCAAGCCAGAATAAAAACAACTAGAATAGATACAAAAATAATACAAAAATAAATTCATAGGAACAAACATTGGTTGTTAAGCTATGCTACTATGGCAAAGATTCTGACAGTTGGATTTTCTTTTCATAATGAAAGTTCCTTATTTAAGTTTTGGTTATGGAAGCATCCGCTTAAAGGATGGCTATCTCAAATAAACACTGCCAGCCACAATGGTTTGATAGACTGACCATTTGGGTCACTTGTTTTTTTCTCTTCCTGTGCTTTAATTTCCCATTCTTCCATTTTTTAAAATTTTTTTTAATGTTTTATTTATTTCTAGGAGAGAGAGAGAGACAGCGTGAGCAGGGGAGGGTCAGAGAGAGAGGGAGTCACAGACTGAAACAGGCTCCAGGCTCTGAGCTGGCAGTCAGCACAGAGCCCGACGCGGGGCTCGAACCCACGAACCACGAGATCATGACCCAAGCGAAAGTCGGACGCTTAACCGACTAAGCCACCCAGGTGCCCCAACCCCATTCTTCCATTTTAAATTTGCTAATGAAGAGGGATCCCTAAAACCCTAGGCCCCACCCTTCATCCTAGTAAAAGCAGATCCCTTGGCCTGCATGATTCCTTCTTTTTTTTTTTTTTTTTTTCCCAGTTTCCTGATGGCAATTACTGAGGACCTTTTGCAATCATAAGGACCTCAAGAGCCAGTCCAGCTTTAATACTGGCTATCAGTAGGCTGAGATTGAAACAAAACAGACACCACTTTTTAACAGGAGATAGAAATATGTTAGTTTGGATGTGGTTATAAGATAGGGATATGGGTGAAATGATGGAGAAATCATCTTCTTATTCTTGTTCACATTCTTCCTGTTCTTGGTTTTCTCCCGTTTCCTATTCCTCTTCCTGCTTTTTCTACTTCAATGGACAACAATTTGAGGAAAGATTATATTCCTTTTTTCCTAAAAATCCCTGAAATAAATACATTTTTTTACATACTTACTATAAAAATATAAAGAAAAATTATGGTACAATGAACAAGTTTTAGAATAAAATAGGCAAATATTTCAAGTAGACCACTTAATACTGGCACAAGTAGCTTAAATTCTTGGGGTCTCACTATTTTATCTATAAATTGGGAACAATACACTCTTCTGTATAAGTTTGTGATGAAGCCAAAGAGTGATCACTCATATTTTATAATGAATAAAGAGTAAGCAATAAAAAGAAATACATAATTTTATATGAAAAATCATTTTGCCTTTCATAGCTGAACATTATTTCATTATGTGCTTTCCATGTTTTTTTATATTACATGGTGATATTAAAATATTTAAAATATTTAGAAAGAAATAATTTTCCTTATTGTTTTTCATACAAGTGCATTTAGAATATAAGGTGATAGATTATAATGTTGTACTCTGATTAGTCCATGATTATGTTAGAGTAAAAGCCATAATAGAGTAACCAAATAATTAGTTACTTAATCATCAAAGGTAAATTAAAGTCATGAAATCCAAGCAACATAGACCAAATTGAGATTTATATAAATAAGCTGAGGGTACACTGATTAAAGGATTACCAGATGTTCCTGTAATAGGTTAATTATTTATTATTTTGCCATATATAATGGCTATGAAGCCAGTAAATGATGCTACATCTTGTTAACTGAGTGGTATTACAGTTGATTATCAAATTAAATGTTTTTATTTTAATGAGTTGCACTGGAAGGGTATGTGTACCGTGGGATCAATTATTATTGTAAAATAACCATTAATTACTTCCAAAGTACTAATTCGGAGAAAACTAAGGATCAGGGACACACTTTTGTCTTAAGTAAGTAATCAATGTTAACATTTTCACATTTGTAGTAAAATTTTGACTTAATGCCCTTTAATCTGGATTTCCTTCATGTAGGAATCAAAAATAGAAATACTGCCAGTGCTTCTTAGAAAAATATAAAATATTACTGCAGTGGTGTTGATGATAAATTTTTAATATTTCTCAAAATCAGCATTTTTTAGGGGCCCCTGGCTGACTCAATCGGAAGAGCATGTGACACTTGATCTCAAGGCCATGAGTTCAAGCCCCACGCTGAGTGTAGAGATTACTTAAATAAATAAATAATTTAAAAAACACCAGCTTTGAATCTCTTTTTTTAATGTTTATTTATTTTTGTAAGAGAGGCAGAGTCAGGACAGAGACAGAAACAAAATGTGAACAGGGGAGGGGCAGAGAGAGGGAGACGCAGAATGGGAAGTAGGCTCCAGGCTCTGAGCTGTCAGCACAGAGCCTGAACAGGGGCTTGAACTCATGAACCACAGGATCATGACTCCCTAAGCCAAAGTCGGATGCTTAACTAACTGAGCCACCCAGTAACCCCTTGAATCTCTTTAAATAATGATCTTAATTATTAGACAAAAAGCAGAACTATGCTGCAAATTAACAATTGTTTACAAACTTGAGGTCAATGGGGTGCAAAGGATGACCTTCTCTAAGGAGTACAGCCAAGACTTGGACTGGATATGTTCCCTAGGGCTTGCCATGAGGCAGTGGTCCTGGTTTTAGGGAAAATCATATAACACCCAGAGCTCATCCCCACAATCTGGGAGAGCATATCTTAACACCTCCCCCAGACTACAGTGATAGTGGTGGCTCTCTAAAAGAATTGTTAATAGAGATTGAGTACCTACAAGAAACAAAGTGACAGCTTGCCCGAGAGAGATGTCCTGAACTGCAGAGCATGTCAACACCTGCTTCCTCTGGTCCTCCCCCTGAGGCAGAGCTATACAGAAGGCAGGTTCTCCGGGACATTGTGAGTGCTAATGATCATAAACACCACTGTCTGCTTCTTAAACTTACTCCGTTGTCCATTTCTGCCAAAACGTAGTTCAGAACACCTCTAAGAACTATCCCACTTGACTCTTCTGTGTTTAGAAAACATCTAAAATGAAGTCCAGTGAGACAAATGATTGGAACCAAATGGGACACAGCCAGAGTGGGCAGACGAGTAATTGGGGATTCATGAGGACAGACGTGGTATGGAGGGGAAGAATTAAGAACTGTTTTTTTTTTCTTTTTAAATAATAGCTGAAAACTTTCCAAACTTGATGAAAACCATAAATGTGAATGCCTCACTCCTTTGGGCTGCTATGACAGAACACCATGGACTGGGTAGGTTATAAACAACAGAAAGCTTTTCTCCCAGCTTGGAGGCTGGAAGCCCGAGATTAGGCTTCCTGTATGGCGGTGGGCCTCTACCAGGTTAGACTTCTCCATGTGTCCTCACATGGTGGAAGGAACTAGAGAGCCTTGTGGGATCTCTTTTATGAGGGACTCATGTGATTCATGAGGCCTCACCCTCCTAACCTAAGTACTTCCAAAGACCCCACATCCTAACATCACAACATTGGGCATTAGGATTTCAATATGTGAATTCTGAGGGGATGCGGAACTTCAGACCATAGCACTGCATAACCAACAAGCACCACAAACCCTAAAAAGAAGAGATAGAAATAATATCAAATTGTTGAAAATAGTAAAAAAAAAAAAAAGATCTTAAAGTAAGATATCCCCTAAAAAGGGGGGGCACATGCATACAGAACAAAGGTAAGAATGTCAGAAAATTTCTCCCTAGAAACCATGCAAGGTAGAAAACAATGAAATGGCAGCTTTAAAGGGCTGAAAAGAAAAACAACAGCAAAACAGAACAATAACAAAATAACACCTTTGTCAACCTAGCTTTCTCTACAGGCAAAATACCTTTCAAAAATAAAGACAAAATATAATAGTTGATTTTATGTATCAATTTGACTAACCATCATGCCCAGTGTGTGGTCAAGCAGCAGTCTAGATTTTGCTACAGAGGTAATTTTTAAATGTGATTATCATTTAGATCAGTGGACTTTGTTTAAAGTAGATTATATGCCATAATGTTGGCGAGCCTTGTCCAACCAGTTGAAGGTCTTAAGTGAAAAGACTGAGGTCCCTCAAAGAAAGGACTGGGTATTGTGAAATGGTTACTAAGGTGTTTACCCCATCGTAAATACTTACAGCCTCTTGTAAATACTGCTTTTTCAGGTCTTACTGGAACTGGTATTGTTAGACCTCTTAGTGGTTGCCAAAGTTTTGGAAATAAAATGACATCTCATTGTTTGAATTCGCCTTTTGCAGGGAAAAGAATAGATATTTCTCACATATCATCTTTTTGAGTTTCCTCCTCTTTGATTTGTACCTTTATATAATTTTCCCATCATTTAAATGAGTTGTGTCTTTTGTTCTTATTGATTGTAAAGATTTGTCTCTATATGGATATTTATCTTTTAGAAGTCACATACAGAGAAAATATCTACTCTCAATTTGAAGTTTGCTCTTTAATTTTGTTCACAGTGTGTTTTAAATTCAGAAAAAATTAATTTCAATGAAGACAAATTCTTCCTTACTTCACAGTTGTAAATCTATGATCATATATTTTTATTAGTGCTTAAAATATTTTAAATGTGTAGATTTTTATCCACTCAGTGAGTGGTTTTGTGAGGTTAGATTTTTGGGGTTTTTTTCATATCGATAAGCAATTTTGCTCATACTATTGTTTGAATAACCTATGTTTCCCTGCTTCCTAAGGTCACACTAATCTCAATGCAGAATTGGTTTCTCTTATCATGGGTCAATTTATCCAGCTCCCAATCACTCAAAAATTTTAAGTCTTGCTATTTGCTTTGAAGCTTCACATTTTTTCCTGTTTCAAAATAGATTTACTTGTTCAAGGCCTTTCTTCTTTCATATAAATTTTACAATCTATTTGTCAAGTTATATTTTAAAAATCCCTTTAGATTTGCATTGATATTTTATTGAACTCAGCATAATTGCTTTGTAAGGAAATCTTTGCAGTTTTGTGTCTTCCTATATACAAATATGGTAAGTTTCTCCATGTACTTGAGCCTTATCTTTTATGACATTAAAATTTTATAACTTTCTCTCAAAAATGTGTTGGTAATACTTTTCTGTCTTTATTCCTCATTCTTTTTACAGCTTTTTGTTGTTTAATTTTTCTAAATTGTATTTTATAATTTCCATAGCTAGTATATAAGAATTGATTTTTTGTTGTTTATTTAGCTTCTATATAGCAATCATGCTGAACTCTGTTCTTGCAACAGGTTCATAATCCCCTATTCATAATTCTGAAATTCAAAAAGCTCTAAAAACTGAGAGTGTTTAAAAGTAAATTTGGCACTCAATCTTATTCCAAGGCCAAATCTGATCTGAACAGATGTGAGGCTATTTACAGTCTTTGTCTCAATTAGTGTGAATATTCATAAGTTTCGTTGAAAACATTAATATATTTGATTATGGGACGCTGCTCCCAAGCTGCCAGAAATGTTACATAATGTATGGTTATGCACCTTTTTACCTTTCTAGGACTCAAAAATTCTTAATTCTGAAACATACGCATTTTAGTTGAGTTATTGCAAAAGAAATTGACTAGCTTGTTCTCATAGATTCTCTCAGAAATTGTTCAGTATATCATATTATTAATGATTAGTAACAATGCCATTTCTCTCCAAAGGCTATATTTTGCTTTGTTTTTCTTGTCTTACTGCACTATGTTGTAAACAGTGGTTGCACAAATAAAGTAGTGCTAGAAGGTATAAATATATATATAAAAATACATATGTATGTAATGTAAAATTTATATTTATTTTAAGGATACTATGCTAGTATTTATCCATTTATTTTAGCACTCTTTGGACAGTCAAGTAAATTATTTTCCATCGTTTTTATATTTGTATTTTTATAAATGTGTGTTTCAAAGTGAAATCACTATTGCATTTAAGTGAACAACTCAACATAGTTATGTATTATGTCTTGTATATAATTGTAGATTTAATTCACAAATATTGGCCCTACTTTTATTAAGTTTATTTACTTGACAGCAGGGGAGGAGCAGTGAGTGGGGGGACAGAGAACACCAAGCAGGCTCTGCTCTGTCAGCACAGAGCCTGATGTGGGGCTCAGTATGACAGCTTGTGAGATCATGTCCTGAGCTGAATTCAAGAGTGAGACACTTAACCAACTGAGCTACCCAGGTACCTGGCCTAATTTTTTTTTTTTTATGTTTTATTTATTTCTAGGAGAGAGAGAGAGAGACAGCATGAGCAGGGGAGGGTCAGAGAGAGAGGGAATCACAGACTGAAACAGGCTCCAGGCTCTGAGCTGGCAGTCAGCACAGAGCCCGACGCGGGGCTCGAACCCACGAACCGCGAGATCATGACCTAAGCGAAAGTCGGACGCTTAACCGACTAAGCCACCCAGGAGCCCCCCTGGCCTAATTTTTTAATATACTATCTTTAATAAGGTTTTGTAATTGATAGTATAATAATCTCATAAAACAAATAAGTAAAATATCTATTTTTCATATTTTTAGAAAAACTTTGCATAAGTATTAGATATTGAAGAAGAATATTTATCTCAACAATGATCTCAGTGGAGGTAGGTGTTTTTTTCTCCTCTCTTTTAATAGGTATATATTTTAACTATTGACTCAACACTTTCACAGTTGTTCCTCTGGGACTGAATAATTTTTAAGTTGGTTTTGGTTAAGTTACGCCTTTGAATACTATGCATTTCATTATGGTTTTCAATCCTTGGGCAAATGTTCATCATATTCTCATATTCTTAGCCTATATTTTATCTAGAACTATATACATTTCGTTTTTATAATTTTTATTTGTATTTTCCATCTTTTGTCTTTACCACTCTGCTGTTATGAAGGTCTGTTCTAAGAACCAGCTTCATTGATCTTCCTTATTATTTCTTTTTTTTCTGTTTCTGCTTTATTCATTAATTTCTATTCTCATCCTTACTTGTTGAGTTTTTTGGCAATTATCACTTTTTTTTAAAAGTTTGTATTGTTCAGTTTTTTTTCCTGTGGTTTCACTAATTTGTGACTTTAAAAAATTTTTCCACTTTGATGGTGGATTTATCAAAATTTTATTTCAGTTTTGTCAATATTTATCCTATATAGTTAGACTATGTCCTTAAATGTGTTCAAGAATAAACTGATTGATTCCTGGCATATATTGCATTTATATTAATACAATAATCTTATTTTGCCTAAGATGTTTTTATCTTACTATGTAAATATACTAAATTCATCATATCAAATTAACAAATATTTGTACATTATTAATAACTCAAGCCGATACTTTTTTCAGATTTTGAGCTTACCTATGTTTTTTTTTTTTTTTTTTTTTCTGTTCTAAGATTCCATCTGGGATATCATATTACATTTAGTCATTAATTCTCTTTAGACTCCTCTTGACAATATCCATTCCTGAGGCTTTTTTGGTTTTTTTTTTTGGTGACTCCACAGTTTAAGGAGTCCTGATCAGTTATTCATAGAATGTCTTCAAGGGGACTGGTCAGATTTGTTTGTCACATGATTTGACTGGAATTATGAGAGTTTAGAAGACCACAGAGATAAAGGTCATGTTCATCACATTAGAGCAAGGACATGTAGCATAAAAATAACCTATGGCTGTTGATGTTAACCTTGGTCACCTACACAGGAGAATGTTTGACATCATGTTTCTTTACTGCAAAGTTACTCTTCCATCTTCCCTACTTTCACAGGGTACTCTTGTGAAGTGAGTCACTATGAGTAACCCATACTTCAAGAGTGGGAAATTTAGGTCCACCTCCTTGATGGTGGAATATCTATATAAAGTATTTGGACATCTTCTGCACAGCAAGTTTGTCTTTTTTCTGCCATTTATTTATTTATTATATTATTTATATATATCAATGTTGACTCATCAATATTTATTTTATACTTTAGATTGTAAATCTAAAACCAGTTTATTTTATTTCTCAGATTCCAGTTCAGGACATTGAAAGCACTTTTAGGTGAATTCTATATCCCTTTGACCCATTATTGTGATCTGTGCTCTGTGTGTGTGTATGTGTGTGTTTGTGTGTGTGTGTTGTGTTGTGTTGTGTTTTATGTTTTGTTTTGTTTTGTTTTTTATCACGTTCTTACTTTTCTATAACTATGAGATACTCTAGGATCATCTTCCAGTTAGTTTCTTGTCCCAGTCCTAGAATCAACCATTTCTCACAAAGTCCCTGCTTTCTTACTTTGTACAATGAAATTAAAAACCAAGACCTGGATGCCAGATATTCTTACTGCACTGGACTGCTGCTTTGCCCTCTTTGCTGTTGTGCCCCCTTGGCTGCAGAGAAGAAAAATGTATCTGTGTATGCTAACCTGTGTGTACACATATCTACTCATACTTTTATATATAAATATATGTGTCTAATAGATATCTAACCATGAGTTCATCCTGATATCTCAAACTCTAATTAATCACAGTGTGGATCATTTTAGCCTCCTTCCCTTGCTTATCTGTAAACTTCCATTCTAACAATAAAAGTTCTGGCTCCCACAATCTGTTATCTATTTACTTAATTTTCAATATCTGTATTCATGTATAGCAGTATCAGAATTGCTAACCCTCATCCCTATGAGAAATAACTTTATTGACTAGAGTACTAATATAAAGTTTCTTTCGACTTTAGTCTTCTAAAGATTTCATTCTTTGTGCTGTAAAATTCGACTGGTTTTGACAAATCCATGGTGTCATATATCCACGATTGCAGTGTATACAGAATAGGTTCACAAACTTAAAAATCCTGGTGCTTTAGGTATTCAGCCTCCATCTCCTACCCCTGAACCCCAATATTTTGATATAGTGATATCAAAATATTAATACTGGATCCATAGTTTTGTTTTTTCCGGAATGTCATATAATTGGAAGGGTAGCCTTTCCAGAGAAGTTCATTCACTCATTAATATGGATTACAATTTATTCATGTCCTTTTGGCTTGTTAGCTATGTATTTATATTGCTGAATAATATTCCATTATGTGCATGTGCACATTTGCTCTACTTATTCATCCATTGAAGGATGTTTTGGTTGCTTCCAGTGTGGGGTAATTAGGAATGAAAGTGTCATTAACATTCTTATATAGTTTTTTGTGAGGGCATAAGTGTTTTTAAATCAGTTGGGTAAATACCAAGGAATATGATTGCTAGATCATAAGGTAGAAAAATCATGTTATACTTTGTAGGAAACTATTAAAATGTCTTATACAGTGGCTGTAGGATTTTACATTCTCATCAACAATGAATGAGAGTTTCTATTAATCCCCATCCTAACCAGTAATGCATGTTGTCAATTTTTGGATTTCAGCCATTCTAATAGATGTAGAGTATTACCTTATTGTTGTTTGAATTTGTAATTCCCTAATGACAAATGATGTTGAGCATCTTTTCAAATGCTTATTTTTTGTCTGTGTATTTTCTTTTGTGAGGTATCCAAATCCTCCTCCCCCCCTTTTTTAAATTAAGTTGGTTTTATATTGTTAACTGTTAAGCATTCTTGGTATATTTTAGACACAGGTCATTTATTAGATATGTGTTTTGCAAATATTTTCTCTCAGCAGTTTGTCTTTTAATTCTCTTAATAATGTATTTGCAGAATAAATTTTAATTTAAAATTTAAAGTTCTTAATTTTAATGAATTCCAACTTAATAATTTATTTTTTCTTTCATGGACTATGCTATTGATGTTTAATCTAAAAACCCATCACCAACCTGGGCTCACAAAGATTTTCTTCTTTGTTTTTCTCTTCATGTTTAGGTCTAGTATCCAATTTTAGTTAATTTTTGTAATAGTTTTTAGGTCTCTGTCTAGGTTAATTTTTTTTACATATAGACATCAAATTGTTCCAGAAATATCTATTAAAATTACTCTCCTTTCTCCGTTTGATAGCCTTTGCTCCTTTGTTAAAGATCAGGTGACTGTTTGGGTCTGTTTCTGGACTCTATTCTGTTCTATCTATCTACATGTTTATTCTTTCATGAAAACTATAATATCTTGACTATTGTATTTTTATAGTAAGTTTTGCAACTGGGTAGTCTGAATCTTCCAACTTTGTTCTTCAGTATAATATTGCCTATTCTAGGAATTTTGCCTTTCCATATAAACTTAACAATTAGTTTATCAACATCTACAAAATATCTTGTTTGGACTTTTTACTGAGATTACACTGATATTATGAATTCAAATCCACAAATGTGGACTATGTCCTCATTTGTTAGATCTTCTTTAATTTCTTTTTTTAAAGTTTTGAAAAATGTTTGTTTGTTTGTTTATTTATTTATTTATTTATTTAGAGAGAGCCGGAAATTGGTATGGAGCCTTCACTGTGAAGGCTGATAGAACCCACAAAACTGCCTGGGTTCCTCTAAGACTGCAACTTCTGGGAGTTTCTCACTCACGTTAGTCTACTTTTCCTCCAACAATTTGTCAAAATTAACACTTAAATGGTAATTACTACCAGTTTCTGGCATAGTGACTTCTGCTCTAGATAAGCAGTTCTTGGCTATAATTTTGTGGACTAACCTCTCCAGGTTTGGTGTGATAGTTGGTTCTGCAATCTCAACTCTCCAATGGATCCAAGAACAGTCATTGTTATTTAGTTTGTTAAACTTTTTCTTGTAGTTGTTAGGACAGGATGATGATTCCAAGCTCTTTATGTGCCAAAGCTGAAACCAGGACTATGTTTTTGTTTTGTTTTGTCTTTAAGTTTTATGTATGTAGATTTCTTTTTTCACTACTGTTCTTAATATCTCATTCTTTTCATTCTAGTTTAATTACTTTCTTTTGAAGTTCATGATTTAAAGTTACTTTAGTAATGAACTTTCAGTCATATTGTCTTAATCTTTGTGTAAGTAACATATCTTTGTTTTATTGTGATTTTGAATGACAGTTTAGATGTATAGAATTCTAAGAAAATTGAGTTCTTTGAACATTTTGAAGATATCTGACTCCTTTCTGGTTTCTGTTATTGCTATTGAGAAGCTGGCTGTCAGTCTAATAGTTACATATATTAAGTTAATCTGTTTTGTTCTCCTCTGTATAATTTCTCAAATTTTCTCTCTTTACTTAGTATTTTATTCATTTTATAAAATATTTTAAAATGGAAACCAGTCTCTTTTATCTTGCTTTTGGGATTTTCTTGAATCTATCAGATTTATATTATTAATCAGGTTGGGGGAAAGTGGCCTATTACTAGTTTTAATACTGTCAAATGCCAATTTAAACTCCATTATAAGGATGAAAAATCTCAGCATCTGAGGGATTAAGTGATTTGTGTAAGATTACAAAGCTAATAAATAAAGAACATATAACTGGAATCCATGTATCTTTGAATAATACAATGCTGTAATCTATGTAGGGTGTGAATAGTTTGTGAATACAAACTATTATCTGGAGGGTTCAAATAAATACATAGATAAATCATGCCCTTATATCTTGTTTTCTTTTATCTTTTTGTTTAGAAAAGACTAAACCGTTCTTTAAGCTTTTGTAGGATTCATTACATTAATATTCTGGTAGATGGTTTTTAAATATATCTGTAGTATTTGATCACAAAGTAAAATAATAAATTATTTTATGTTGATAATGAATATATACAATCTACTGATTTTATATGAGAATAGCAGAAATTTTTAAATTTTTAGAATTAATAATTTTTGAAAAATGAATGCTTAGGGAAAAGACCCTACAGGAACACAGAGTGTTCTTCTTCAAGAACCTCTAATATCACTTAATTTAATCAAGGATTACTTATCTGGGCCTCTCTCTGAGTTCCAGAAATACCATTTCTTCTGATCGCTCCAATCCAAGGTCTGAGAACTTGGGAGATTTTTAATTTCTCCATCTTTAAAATAAAACATTTAAATGTGAAGACTAAACTAATTTCCAAGTACGTTTTAAAACTGTAAAACCTTAGAAATAGGTGGAAAGAAGCTTGTGGAGTCTGATATCACATGACTGTTTACCTGACATTTTTTTAATGATTGGGAGAAATGGAATAGCAAATAAAATTTTTTATTAAGTGTGGCACTTAGAGTTTTTTATGGTTGAAAATCTCTATTTTTATAGAAGCCATATTTAGTGGTTCATGCACAATTTGCCAACCTCTATCCAATATTTGGATCCTATTTTACAGTTGAAGAATCATGAAGAGATGTAGGAAAGTTAATGAAAATGCTCAAGGCCACAGGCAAGACTAATGTCAAAATCTAAAATAAATGTTTCCATATTGCTGGGAATTCCATCTCTACCCTGAATCTGTATTCCTCTGTTTTCACTTAAAATACAAAAGTATATGTAAATATGTGCTTATTCTGGTGTAGCATAAATCATATATCTGACACAAAACTAAGTTTCTTACTTACCTTCAAGTCATCTATCTTGTAAATAATGAAAAAGAAACACTAAGTAGTGTTAATCTGTCCCTATACCAATCATTGAAGAAAAGAAGGTATATTTTCCAAATAAATAAATATGTATATGCCTATAGTGTCTGTATGTGTGTCTATGTCTGTCTGTATGTGTGTATATATATACATACATTCTGTAAAATTCATGTAAATATAATTACCATAGGTCCCTTGTTGGTGTCGTGCTTTAGTTAACCCCAGGGGCGGCATGTGGAATAAAATCTGCTCTTTAAATGGTGATGTGCTGACCCAAGTTCTTTGATAGGTCTCTTGGCTGAAAAGACTTCATGACAGGAGCCTCCTATTAGAATTCAGTTATATTAAACTGTGAAATGTTAAAAGCACTTCATCACAGCACACAGAGCTTTTCCAGCTCTGTCTAAATGCAACCTGGTATTCGCCTCACCTTGAGTCTATTGTAATGTGTGCCCAGAGGAACTGTATTGTGGAACAGTCAAGACTCAAGCAATTCCTTCTTCTCTGCTCCTTAAAAATCAAGTCCCAGCCTCCTTAACAAGCAATCTCACAAGGTATAGTGTGTGTTCCCTGGGTAATCAGTCAGGCTCACACAGAAACCATAAAGGATAGAACAGGGCTGCTGGGGTGAGTGCTCCTTATGAAGAGCCCCATTGTTCTCACAATGAAGGTCAAGGAGGCCCTGGTGGAAGAGGTTCTGGGGATGTCTGGGCTTCTATGCGGAGAAAGGAGACCTGGCATAAAACATAGCTGTACTTCTAAATCTGAAGAGGACTCCCTTGCAATGCAGAAGATGTTAATGTTGATAAAAACAAGACAGGCAAGTACACTTCACATTGCTGCTGTTACACCATGCTGTTTCAATATGTTGGTAGTTAGGAGATTGTGAACTCATTCAGTTCACCTTTTGGACTACATCCAAGCAAGCTATCACAAAATGTAAACAGCTGGATTCTTTTTATCTGATAGATATAATTTGAAATAAAGTGGGCTTTTAAAAACACAATTTCAAATTATGAATGGCAGGTTTTGTGATTTTAACTGTGTGCTCAAAGAAAATACACATTGAAAATTTGATGTCTTCTCATGCCATTAATGGAATTTAATTTTCATTTTTTTTCCCTTGGGGCAAAATGACAGTTTCATAAATGCAAAGGGTTTAATTAACTTAACCATGTGTGTATGCTTTATAGATATACTAAAAAATACACAACTTGACAATATCTAGGAAGTACCTAGGATGGAGGTAAAGGAGATAGAAGTTGAGGAGGTACTCAAAGAAGATTTTGCCATTCATAGGTTAAATTTTTGCAAGAAAAAAGTCACATATTACTTGTGTAATTAAAGGAAATGTAAAGCCAAAAATTTAATATAGCACATAATAGTCTCTTGTATAGATAGGTGCATTTTTACTGCAGTTTTATCCAGTAAATTATATCATAAAAATAATAACTGTCAAAGGGGTTACACCTTTCAATAAGATAATATTATTATAAGTGTGATTTTAATTACTGATGAGACTCTTATTGTCTAAAGTAGCTTTCATATACTCAATGAATATATTACTTGGGATTTGCTTGGTCTATTAAATCATCTATTCATTCATTTAGTTATTGAGTGGCAGTTCAAAACTAAATTGGAATTAATGCAAATAATTAACACAATGTTTACAAGCAACAATAACAAAAATATTAGCCCTGCTGGAAATATTTGAAATAGTATTCAGACTCAATCCTATCTGTACCCAGCATGTCCTGGAATAACGTTCATGAAGTCTTGAGAGATAAAGCATTACATGTCATATAATAGAAATTAGAAGACAAAAATAAAAATGCCTGAGGCAGGTTAAGGTAAAGGTTAATGTGAATAAAGACCTTATAGTTACAAAAATAAATAGGGGATTTATTTATTCACCCCTTAAAATTCATTTATCAAATTTCTAACTATGGACAAAGTATTTTGTTATGCCCTAGATGAGTGGGACAGTGGTCTTTTGATCTGAGAAATTTAAACTTTATGGGGAGGGATACACACATACTAAGAAATCTATTGAAATACATATTATAGATACTATTTACAGACACAGACACAGGCAGAAGGGCATATGCAGAAGGAAATAATTTGCTTTGCTTAAGAGAATCAGTAAAGGTTTCAAGACAGAGCTGATAGTTAAATTGCATCTTTCCAGGTATGAGTTCTCTAGATAGACCATCATAACTGGGTAATCATGGAGAGATGACCCTTGGCTGCAATCAGATCACCATAAGGATGCAAGGAAGAAAGGATGGAGGAAAGGAATGTGTTACTAAATGTACTTTCTAGGCATCAAGTAGGGTTCAAGACATTTGCTATAGAATACTTCATGTAATTGGGTTTTGGCTTAGTGCAAGGAGACATAGTATGTGGGCTTATATTAAAATCTATATTGAATTCCAATTGTTTTCTCCACCTCCAGTGAGGAATATGACTCAGAAAACAGTGTGAATAATAATAATGTGAGTTGATAGCTAAAGGTCAAATTACTATGTTAACTCACCTTTGTCAGCAAAAAGAAACTTTTAAAAAATTAATTGCCACCTATCATTTATAAACTATGTTCAAAAACTTGAATTGATGTAGAACAAAAAATGTATAAAGTAAATTTATATCAAGCATATTATGAGATCTTACATTATGACTAAAAGGAAAGCTGCCTAAGCATTAAACCATTAAATAGAATTAATTAATGAATACAATTTTATTCCACTAGATTCTAAAGTTTTAATTGAGATTCATATGGGTTTATAGCTGGAGTCATAAAAGGAGAGATAAGAGTATGGTACTACAGCCATTATGGATGGCTAAATAACAACCCAAACTGAGTGGTCTAAGCAACGATTTACTTATTTTTCTAATGACTCCACTGGATGGATGGATGATTCCTGTGTTGGACTCATTTGGAGTCACTACTATGATTGCACTTTACTGGGAGAGAGAGGGCATACGCAGAAGCTGTCAAGTTCATTTTGGTTCCCCTTATGGGGGAAAACTTTACGGTTTTTCCATGTGGCTTACTTGGCCTCTTTCAAAGCATGTGGGTCTCCAGATAATGTCCTGAATTCCAAAAGCATGAAAATAGAAACTACAAGAGCTTGTAAAGATGAGCTCTCGAAGCCACACAGCTTTGGCTGCATTCTAGTGGCCAAGTCTACTTAGGGAGGCTGGCCAAATTCAAAGGGAGATGAGGATGATACCTTCCTCAATTAGGACAATGATAAAATCTTATTATTAAAGGCATGTGAGAGGTGAGCTATCATCATAGACACTTTTTAATTAAAATTTCTTTATTTTTTAGAGGGAAAGAAAGAGAGATTGTGTGAAAGAGGGAGAAGAGCAGAGAGAGAGAGAGGGGGACCCAGGATCTGAAGCAGGCTTCACGCTGCCAATGATGTGGGACTCATGCAAGAACTGTGATCATGACCCAAGCTGAAGTCAGATGCTCAACCAACTGATCTAGACAGTCACCCTTGTCATGGCCATTCTTGAAAATAATCTACCCTTGCAGTTAGTAGAGTTAGCTAAAAACATGAAATACAATTTGAATGGATTTAGAGAGTGTATGCATTCCTCAGTTTCCCACCATACTTTCTTGTCTTATACCAGCACTCTTTCATCTATCTGTCCCCAAAAGTCGTAGTTTTCTACTCCTCATTTAGAGAATCCTGATTTACTTATTAGAATTCAGGAAGATGGAAATGGTATAATAAAGCGCCCATGAACTCTTCATTTAAAAATCACTACAGAACATGTATCTGTTTTTATCAAGTAAAGAATGATTAAATAATGTTTAAAATTTTTGACCTAAAAGAAAAAAATATTGAAGCGAGAAATCATTTCTCTAAAGTGTCATTAGTCTAGTTAACATTGTCTTTCAAAACATAGGTCTCCATAATTTATAACAAGGGCAAGTAGGTTTGAAAAACGCAGACTAAAGGTGCCTGGGTGACTCAGTCAGTTAAGCGTCCGACTTCAGTTCAGGTCATAATCTCATGGTTGGTGGGTTTGAGCCCCGCATCAGTCTCTGTGCTGACAGCTCAGAGCCTGGATCCTGCTTCAGATTCTGTGTCTCCTTCTCTCTCTGAGCCTCCCTTGCTCACACTGTCTCTCTCTCTCTCAGAAATAAGTAAAACCTTAAAAAAAAATGCAGACTAACTAGTTGGAGAACAAAATTAAATATGGCACCAGGGGATGGAGCAGTGGAAGTCTGGAGCCAGAAAAGCTTTCACTGACTTTAGAAGTTTCATCTGGCAGCTGGAGTAGCAAGTGAGAGTAAGAGTTATCTCATAATTAAAGTTTCATGGATGGGCCACAGAGCCCACAAAAAAGTTAGCCTAGATAAACTCATGGTCTTGAAACCTGAGTTAGACTCATTTCTGTGTTTGCCTATTGGCTATGATATCATTCTATTTTGTCTGTTTGTAGGACAAGTTAAATTAAGCTTGAAATTCTATGAGAAAAATCTGGCTCAGAAGCATTTCGTAAATATTATGACAATAAGTCTGTAGCAAAATCAGTGCAGCCGTGTTTGCAAAAAAAAATACTGAAAAAAAAAACCCATTATTTAAATTCTAGAAAGAGTAGGTAACTGGCTCAGTGAAGATAATGACTTTAAATTTAGCATACAAGTTTTGGCAAGTAAATTTGGAGCAATCAGATTATTAATATGCTGAGATTTCTATCAAATAAGCTGTTAGAAAATATCATGACCTTGATTTTATAAAATTCTGGAGGGGCAAACGTTTGTACTTTCCAGGAGCTAATTTAATTTCTAAGGCTCATATGGCATAGTATCCTGTGGTTTTAATACAGTCTATTTATTGGTTTCCAACAAAGTTGTTGTGTACACATTTTGTAACAGAAAGGCTTTAAATATAATCTCCATTGTAAATATCAATTTGTAAGAAGGCAGTTATGCATTGAGATTTTGTATTTTAGCAATATTTATCTCCTGGTTTCATTTGATTAAACATGTGAAGGAAATGCAATCTGTAGAGACTCAGCATATTACAAAATTTATTTGATTCTGAAATCAAATCATCATATGTTCCTGCTAATATGACCCAATAGAAGCATGGCCTAATATTGTGATGGTGAGCTTCATTCAGTAATAAAAATAAAAGTTTGAAATCTATCATCTATCTATCTCTCTATCTCTCTATCTCTCTATCTATCTATCTATCTATCTATCATCTATCATCTATCTATCTATCTATCTATCTATCTATCATCTATCATCTACCTATCTAACAGGCAGGGAAGAAACAGAGAGAGAGAATCTTAAGCAGGCTCCATACTCAGTGGAGAGCCCAATTTGAGACTCAATCCTAGCACCCCAGAATCATGACCTAAGCTGAAACAAGAATCAGACACTCAAACGACTGAGCCACCCAAGGCCCCTAAGGTCACTTTTGCTGTGAGAACTCTGCAATGTTTCTGACTCAGTTTATACTTCTTTTCAATTATATAATGCTACTATTTGTCCTTAATATTTAAACAAAATCCTTTGCTTTTTTGTGTGTTTGTTTTTCTTTTTTGTTTAAAAAAATTTAAACATTTATACATTTTTGAGAAAGAAAAAGAGTGTGAACAGGGGAGGGGGAGAGAGAGAGAGAGCAAAGACATAGAATCCAAAACAGGCTCCAGGCTCTGAGCTGTCAGCACAGAACTCGATGCAGGGCTCAAACTCACAAACTGCTAGATCATGATCTGAGTCGCAGTTGTATGCTTAACCAACTGAGCCACCCAGGCACCCCTCATTCAAATCTCTTGACAGGCTCTAGGCTCTGAGCTGTCAGCATAGTGCCAGAAGCAGGGCTGGAACTCACAGACCATAAGATTATGACCTGAACTGAAGTCGGTTGCTTAACCGATTGGGCCACCCAGGCACCCCTAAATAAAGTCCTTTGATGCCAACAATTTACTTGTAATAAAAAGTCCAAACATATTAGCATGAGAAATATAGGCAGTCTTAATTTCTAACCGTTGTTTTTTTTTTTTTTTTGTTTTTTTTTTGCTGTCCCAGGTGTAGCTTCCAGGTTATGTGACCAGAACAGTTTAAGTTTTGATGCTCAGAGTCGCTGTCTTAAAATGCAGATTAATTTTATCATTAATTTATGATTTTTTTTTAATTTCTGAGAGAGATAGAGAGAGACAGCGTGAGCAGGGGAGGGTCAGAGAGAGAGGGAGACACAGAATCTGAAGCAGACTCCAGGCTCTGAGCTACCTGTCAGCACAGAGCCCTATGCGGGGCTCAAACCCACGAATGTGAGATCATGACCTGAGCCAAAGTCGGATGCTTAACCGACTGAGCCACCCAGGCACCCCTAATTTATGTTTTGTAGGTGAAGTCCAGTGGATAGTGGATCATGTTTCAGCGTCTTGGACTGCGGGCTCACACATGGCCCATCACCTCCTCCACCTTTAGAACGTGTTCTCAGGCCCCCTTCCCCGCACCCACCTAGTGATCTCTGCCACTCTCAGCCGGGGATGATGACTGGATTGCAATACTGGAGTCAGACTTGCATTTCACTGTGTTTGACTTCAGCCAGGGAGTATCTTGGGTGTAGGCTTGAGGAGAGTAGAGAAAGGTAGGGGTCCAACACTCCCCATGGCACTCTGTGACAGGCGAGAGCTAGCTGTCCCACTTGGGCAGGCAGTACCATGGGCCACGCACCCCACGACGTGGTGGATGACTTGGTGGAAATCTTACAGCCACCCCTGTCTAGGTTCCTGGAACATGCAGTGCACTGTAGCATGGAAGTTGTGATCCCGTGGGTAGATGGAAAAACAGACCCGGTGGAGGGCAGGAAATTCACTTTCCTTGTGCTCTGCCTACCTCCAGCTATGCTGAAGTTTTCTGAGTTTCTCAGATACACCACCTTTGCACACTGGTAGCATTCTTTTACCTGTAATAGTTTTAGTACATTTGAATACCTGGAAAATTTCTATGCATTCTTAACATAATGAAATTATAAATTTCTCTCTGATAAATCAAACATCCCACACTTATACCTCCAGATAGATTTAGGTGTTCCTTCCATGTTACTCCCAGATGATTAGTGGATACCAGTCTTTGGCATTTAGCATATTGATTTAAGTGCCTGCCATCCCCTTTATTTGAAGGGCAGGACTTTTTTCTGTAGTCCCACAGTCTAGCACATGCAGTCAGATAATATATATTTGTTGAAAAACAACATTTACCCTGAATTACAATATTATATATATTTATATCTTACTATTACATTGAATAAGTTTTTCTTAATATATGGCTCTCAGTAAAAATTTTAAACATCTATCAAGTCTGTTTAACTTGAAATACAATTTCTAGAAAGTAGTATTTTTCCATTCTAATTTAAGGAACATTTCATAAACATACACACAGACACACATCTATACACAAACACTGGGGGTGTCAAAAACTTGACCTTGTTAAGGGCAAGTAGAGGAAATTAGTCAATTCATGTATTATTTTTATCCATTTTATTTTTAAACTTAACTGTCTGTTAGCTTAAACAATAACCAAGCCTGAATAATGTATGTAAATTTAGACAAGTGACTTACATAACACTAAGGGTAGACTTGAGAAGTGAGTTGTGATTTCATTTTCTGTTTTTAGTATTGGCTTTACTCCAAATGATTTACTCTGTTTCTAATGGTTACATACAAATATCTGCTCTTTTTAAATTGTTTTTTAATGTTTTTTTATTTATTTCTAGGAGAGAGAGAGAGAGAGACAGCATGAGCAGGGGAGGGTCAGAGAGAGAGGGAGTCACAGACTGAAACAGGCTCCAGGCTCTGAGCTGGCAGTCAGCACAGAGCCTGACGCGGGGCTCGAACCCACGAACCGCGAGATCATGACCTAAGCGAAAGTCTGACGCTTAACCGACTAAGCCACCCAGGCGCCCCATATCTGCTCTTTTTTAAATTTATGAGTAAATATGACTTGAATTCAAGCTTTTTAGACATGGGATTTTCAAACTTCAGTTATTTGAGGAATGCAAACATAATTCTTGCTATGCGTTTATACCAATTACATGATTGAATAGTCAACATATATTGTTATATAATGTACATAAATTATCTTATTTAATGGTTTTAAGGGAAGCACACACAGCACCCAATATGGAATATCTGTATTATGCCTAGAAACTAAGGTCAGTGTGTGGATAATTTCATTGTAATCAAAATAATGTGATAAATTTTAAAATAAATAATGAAATGCAAATATGAATTTTTTTAAAGCATACCTGAAAACAAATTTCTAAATGAGACAAACTTTTTGTAATCAGCCAGTACTAGAGGTAATCAGTTCAATATTATTTAGTTTAAAAAGAGATGTGGTTTTACATCAGTTAATCCAATATTAGAGCTACTGCTATCTTCCAAACCCTATTCTAGTTTTTAATAAGATGATTTTGCTTTTTTCCTTTTGAGGCTCATCAACGTGCAAAATTCCAAGTCACCTGCACATTTGTGGGTGTGGATTGTATGGCAGAGATAAAGTTTAGAGTTCTGCATTTCCCTTGGCCTCCTCAAGCACACAGCCAGGCTAATTCAGCAATTTCCCATGCAGTGAGCATGGGCCCATCTCCCTGAATTCAAATTAATGACATGTGGCCAAAATGATACAGACTGACTTCAGACCTACTTTACTCTTTAGAAACATCTTCAATGTCCCTCCAGATCTTTCTGTACGAAATTTAGAGAACACCTATTCCAGAAACAGTAGCTGAAGCTGGAGGAGAGCTGCCCCAAATGTGGCACAAGAAATAAATCTTTTCTTGTGATACGCCAAAGAGATTTTAAAGTTTCTTTATTACTGCAGACTATTTCAGGCTATACTAATGTAAGAAAGGCAAGTGATATTTCACAACCTCCTCTGATAAGGAGAGATTCTGGCAATTAATTCACATTCAGAATGTTCTTCAAAATCTTGCTTTTAGCAAAGGGGATATAGTCAATGGTGTTGTAATAGTGTTGTATGATGACAGATGGTACTATACTTGTTAGAGTTGTTGAATCACCATGTTGTACACCTAAAAGTAATGTAACATTATGTGTCAATTATACTTCAATTAAAAAGAAAGAAATGTGTGATTGCCAGAATATATTCTTCTGGATGACAAACTGCTTATTGAGACTGCTATCTATGAGATGATGCTTATTACTTGCTAAACACTTCCATAGATTTTAGAATATTCATAATGAGATCATTAATGATGTTCTAAGTGTATATTCACAACATCTTGAAAATATCCGAATGAATCAAGAATGATTTTTTTCAAACAATAGGGGCTTTTGTTGACTTTTGTTGTTGTTAGATAAATGAGATTAGAGGCCATATTCACAGGGTTATTATGTGGGTTTATTATGTCTAAACTAATGATGAAATAATAGTGACGACTCCAGCTTATTAAGCCATGCACATTTTTTTAAAGTAGGCTTCACGATTAATGTGGGGCTTGAACTCATGACCCCAAGATCATGACTCACATGCTCTATCAACTGAGCCAGCCAAGTGCCCCAAGCCACACACTTCCAAATGCTTTACCAACACCCACTGGTTTGATTCTCACAGTAACTTTACACAGTGGATACTATTATTCATCCCATTCTCCAGCTGAGAAAGCTGACTCTCCTAATGTGGATAGGGGGTCAAGGACTCGATTCCAGAGCTGCACTCTTGGCACACTTGTAGACCTGGTGGGTACTGCATCTGCCCTTGAGGCTATAGCTCTGCAGAAGTTCCTAGGCATCTGCATGAACCCTCACTATAAAAATTAACCATTGGACATGATTATGATTTCATGGGTTCAGTTGTGAGGGATAGCCTCCAGTTACTTGCCTTTAGTAAATTAACAAGAGTCAATGCTTTGGTAAATAAAAATCAACTCATAGGCATTTTGGATCATTCTTCATTTATTTTTTATGGCATTTTTTCAACCATAATGAAATCATAATTATAATGAATCATAATTATGTGATCTACCCAAAGTGATCTCAGAGGGATTAGCCTCTGGAGCTGGCTAGTTCTGCTGTTTAAAGCAAAGTTACTTGGAAGTCAACAGTAAGTGATCAATATCTTTAGTCTACTCAGAGTCCAAGGATGTGCTGCTAACCCCAGAGAAGTTTCTTAGTTCATGAAGATGTGCCATGGACAATGGGGATGGTCAAGGCAAATCCTTGGGAGGCTTTAATGTCAAGATAAAATTTAAGAGTAAAAAATTTTGTGTCTCTTCTGCTAGGAAAAACTGAACATGATACTATGTACTTCTCTATCGTTGAGTTTTTACATTTAAACAAATTAATAATAGAATTAATTTTTGTCTTTATTAAAGTCAAATATATAAAAGTGAAGAAAGTAAATAATAAAAGATCCCCCCAATTATAATCCCACCAACAGAGGTAGATAGCCGTTGCTAACATTGTTGATCTGCAACAGATATGGTTGCTATCATTTTATGCATATTATGTATACTGTTCTTAATTTCAGTTAATTTTTTCTAGTAAAAAATTTATTATAAGCACCTATTAAGGCAGTATGCATAGATTTGCTTTATCATTTTAGAAGACTGCTTAGAATTCCATTGTATTAATACATTGTAATTTTTGAAACCTGCTCCCTATTGATCACCTTTTGTCTCCGGGTTTTTGCTCTTACCAAAAAATGCTTCAGTGAACACATTTTTATATACATCTTGGGAATTTTATACCAGAGTATCTGAATCTTTTCAAGTGGAACTTCTTGGCAAAAGAGAATGTATCTTTTGCATTTTGACAGATACTGCCAAAACAGACCATAATTTTACATCAGCCAAATTAATTTTACTGGTGTCTCATCCCAGTGACTCTGCCTTTGGTGTGCTCGTGTAGGCAGCCAGCTGTGGATGGAAGAATTTGCTGAATCAACTGATATCAATTTACATTCAAGTCTGGCTATGATAGCTGACATCCAACAACCAAAACACATTATCACAATTTATTTTTAATTTTTTTTTATTTTACACATATATATTTTTCAGAGACAGAGTGAGACAGAGCATAGGCAGGAGAGGGACAGAGAGCGAAGGAGATACAAAATCCAAAGCAGGCTCCAGGCCCTGAGCTGTCAGCACAGAGCGAGATGTGGGGCTCAAACCCACAAAATGTGAGATCATGACCTGAGCCAAAGTCAGACACTCAACCAACTGAGCCACCCAGGTGCCCCACATTATCACAAGTTAAATGAGGGAATTTAAAGACCTCAAGAGCCATGAATGTTAGGCTTACTTATCCCACAGTATATTCTCTTCTCCCCATTGTTACATGTAATTGCTAAAGGTCCCCCTGCTGCACTGGAATTGACACTTTTGGCCATTTTTTCTCAGCCAAGAATACTGGTGAAGAACTCAGTGGCAACCTCAGTAAGTTTGAAAAGAATCAGTAGTGTCCTGGTCCAGCAGGGCCAGTTAAACAGTATATGAGAGTGGATGATCATTTACTATCAGCCGAGAAATGACTATTAGACATATAGAGATTTCTGGTACTGCTATATGGACTACAGTTTTATTAAGGGGAAAAATATACTAAGTAAGGCTGTAGACTGAAAATTTCCATTTTTTTCCTTTTACTTATTTTAATTTCAAAAGCAAGACTTGGAAACATGTCCTCTGATTCAAACCAGTCATTGTATCCTATAGTTTCTAACCATGAGTTGATTTATCATCCTTAAGCCCCTGAGTAAAACTGTCCCAGGAGTGCTTGTGAAAGCAGCGGCCTCCAATATTACAAGATCACCATATAAAACTTTCTTGTAACGTCTTTTGGTATGACCTGTAACTTTTTATCTTGGTGTCTGTTCTTTCAAGGAAGAGGAAAAAACAACTACTAATGCCCAGGCAATGTAATTCCTAGGTCCAGAACACAAATGTAATTTGATGGAGGTCAGGTTCAGTTTATAAATCAAGTTCTAGTTATAAATGGGCTTTTGGTTCAAGTTTATCTGACATAAATTATTTCTCCAGTTACTAAATATTATAAATCCTGATGTTGGGTCTCATGAAGAAAGGCTCAGATAAAAAACTTGGAAGCCTGCTTCCCTCCACCCTACTCCAATTAGGTCAAAGATATTCCTGAAAGAATTGAATCTGTTAGCACCACCACAATAGAATGACTTCCCAATCCTACTAGAGCAGAAAACTATTGGATTTTCAAGAATAATGGAAGATTACTGTGAGCTGAACAGGTAGTGAGTCCAGTTGGAGATAATGTTTCTGATATAATCAGTTTTATAGAGAATAGCAATATATCACCATTAATTTGGAATGCAATTATTCATATTGTTTGATTCCATTGTTTTCAAACTCTCAGATGCAAGTTTTTTCACAAGTTTTTACAGATGCAAGCTGAAACAGGAGTAAATGCTTCTTTCTTGACCCTAGTTGCTAAGCCAACTTGTATTGGTGAGATAAATCTCACTTGGTCATGCTATATAAGTCTTTCTATATATTATTAGATTTTGTTTGCTAGTGTTTGTTGAAGATTTCTATGTCTATAAGAGATATTTATTATTAATGATATTGGTCTATGGTTTCCTTTCCTTTGGCTATTTTATTTGGTTTGGGTATCAGGGCCACAGTGGCCTTATAAAAATGGGTAGAAAACTTGTTCTTGTCAAAGAATGGTATTAATTAGTCTTTAAAATTTAGGTGAAATTAATCAGTGAAGTCATCTGGTCTGGGTTCTTCTTCTAAGTGAGATGTTTTATATTACTAATTTGATCTTTTTACTAGAGTCCTTTCTTGAGTCAGTATTGGTACTTTGTATCTTTTTAAGACCTTAAGAACTTTCATCTAAGTTACCTAATTTGTTGGCATACAGGTGTTGATTAAAATCTTCTTGGGGCGCCTGGGTGGCTCAGTCGGTTAAGTGTCCGACTTTGGCTCAAGTCATGATCTCACGGTTTGTGGGTTCGAGCCCCGCATCGGGCTCTGTGCTGACAGCTAGCTCAGAGTCTGGAGCCTGTTTCAGATTCTGTGTCTCCCTCTCTCTCTGACCCTCCCCTGCTCATGCTATCTCTCTCTCAAAAATAAATAAAACATTAAAAAAAAAAACTTCTTTATTTCTGTGATGTTGGTAATGTCTGCTCTTTCACTCTATATTTTTTTAACTTTATTTATGTATTTTGAGAGGGAGAGAATGTGTGAGTCATGGAAGGGCAGGGAGACATAGGGCAGGAGAGAATCCCAAGGAGGCTCCTCACTGTCAACTTGGAGCCTGATATGGGGTTAGAACTCACAAACCATGTGGTCATGACCTGAGCCTAAGTCAGGCACTTAAGCGATTAAGTGACCCAGGTGCCCCAAACTCTGTTTGTTTTTCTTTTTAAGTTAAGTCTTCTCCCTTTTTTTCTTGGTTGGACTAGCTAAAGATTGTCAATTTTATTGATCTTCCAAAAAACCAATCTTTGCTCATTGATTTACTCTGTTATTTCTTTAAATCTCTACTCTATTTAGTTTTGTTCTAGTTTTATTATTTCCTTCATTCCACTTACTTTGTGCTCAGCTACCTTTTCTTTCTCTTTCCAGTAGCTAGCTTATTGGTTTGAGATCTTTTTTTTAATTTATTATATATTTTTTAAATTTTAGACAGAGAGAGAGCATACATGTGTGAGCAGAAGACAGGGACAGAAGGAGAGAGAGACCACTGGAAACAAGCTCCACACTCAGCATGAAGCCTGATGCAGGGTTTGATCCCAGGACTTTGGGATCATGGCCAGAGCCAAAATTGACTGTGCCACCCAGGTGCCCAGAGATCTTTTTTAATTTATGTACTTGCAGCTATAGATTTCTACCTAAACACTGCTTTAGCTGCATCTTGTAAGTTCTGAGGTTTTATCTGCATTCTCATCTATCTCAAAATATTTTCTAAATTTCCTTTTGATTTACCCTTTGATCCTATGGTTATTTAGCAGTGTGTTGTTTCATTCCCATGTATTTTGAATTATACAAATACCTTTCTGTCATTTATTTCTACTTTAATTCTATGTGGTTGAGAATATACTCTGTATAATTTGAATATATTTAATTTCATTGAGGCTTGTTTTATTACATAGCCTGTGGTTTATCCTAGAGAATGCCCCATGTGTTCTTGGGAAGGATACGTATTCCACTACTGTTGGGTGGAGGGGCCTACAGATATCTGTTATGTTTAATATTGTATTCAAGTCTTCTATTTCATTTATGATACTCCACATAGTTAGTTCTACCCATCAAAGAAGGTGGAAGTATTCAGATCTCTAACTATTATTTCAAATTTCCCATTTCTCCCTTAACTTTGTCAATTTTATGTATTTTAGAGCTCTGTTGTTAGAAAGAATTTACTATTACCTCCCTAGAACACACTTTCTTCAGATATCCACAGTAATCTCTTCTTTATTTCTTTTAGACTTCTATTCAAATATCACCTTACTGAAAGACTTTTTCATGATTAGCCTTACTCTAGATAAAAGAGCAACAGAGGTAACCCCAGCCACTAAGCATGCCCAATGACTTTATCATTTGTCAATTTTTATCTAAAGTACTCAAATCTTCCTCATAATATATAATCTTTTCTTATTTTTTGTCCACCATCCCACATAACATATAACCTGTAAATCATCAAAGACTTTGTTTAGTTGACTTTTAAATCCCTGGCATTTAGGACAATGGTTATCTTACAGTAGGTACTTTTTAAGTATTTATTGAATGAATCAAATGAATTAACTAGAGCAATGGTAAGCAATCTTTTTCTGTAAAGAACCAGATAATAAATACTTTAATCCTCTGGGTCAAAAATTCTCTGGTCTCTGTCACAACTACTAAACTTTGCTGACGCATTTTGAAAGCAGCCATAGATGATATATGAACAAATGAGCATGGCTGTGTTCCAATGAAACTTTGCTTTTAAGAAAAAGTAGTGGGAGAGATTTGGCACACTGGTTTGAATTTTCCAACCTCTGAACTAGAGGATAGTAAGTGCAGGAAAAAAACTCAGCAACAATGACTTAAGAACAACACTTTGTCATTGTTTATAAATTCAGAAACTGGGTGCAATTATTGTATTGTGGAAGGGGTCATTACATCATAGTTGTGCCTATAAGAATTGGATTGTGGTTGGGAATTAAGAGCTTTGGATAGATGTCCCAGTAATGTGGGCATATATGCTTAGCACACGTGAATGTATTTTTCATTCTACAAATATTTATTGATCACCTATTTACTTGGCTTTCTCCTGGAGAGTGGGAAACATATATATAGACATATTGGGTTGTAGTGTGTTAAATTAGCAGTTTGGGATTTATCTCCTCTAGTTTCCTTTTTCAGAAAATTTGCTCACACCACAGTTTGGGCAATGGTTCATGTCATTTTGCCTCCCTGGCAGTAGCTGGTTAGATTGTGAGGAATGAACACTGGGCAACAACCCACAATGTGAGACTCAACATAAAAAGATGAGCTGAGCAGAATTTTTACTCTTAAGCAAGTAGAGCTTGGAGGCATGGAGATCAGAAAGAAATGGAAATGGAGGCTCTGAATCATTTTAACGGTGGACGGTTAGAATGAACGTTTGTCAACAGCTAACTAGGAAAATCCTAAAGCTGCTTGGGCCCAGAACCACACTTTCTTCCTGGCTTTACTTAGACTTCCTTGCTATTAAACTCCACCAGACTGAATTTTATTATCTGGGATAATTCATACTCATAATTCTATTCAAAAGTTCAACCTGCATCTGTAGCAAGAGTGTTCTGCTATTTTGTTGTTGTTGTTGTTAATTTGTTTTTTAGCATAAATAAGTGAAGGAAGGATTTATTCCACAAAGTTATTCCCTTCAGAGTTTTTCTTTTATCTTTTCTTTCAGAAACATGAGTCATTTTCATTCTCAAAAGGAAAATTCAGAATTTAAAATGATTATTTTACAGGAGAAATTTTTTCTAAAGTATTATTTCTACACATAAGAAGATATAAGATGAGAAATTATACCTTGATATCACCACACAATTTTAGGTGGTTTGGTGATTTGGAACATTTGGGAACTATTAATACAATTGAAAGGAATAAAAAACCTAAACAATTAATTGGTAACATTTGATAATAGCACTTCTAATGAATAAGACAGTATTAAAATGTTTAGCAATATTTCCAATACTTTGAACCAATCCATTATCTTATTGTGATTTATTTTCTCAGTCTCTTGACTATCCATAGAGACTTTCATGCAACCCTAAAAACAACACATAACACTATTTTGTGCTTGACATTATGATAATTTCTTTCTCTATACTTGTGAGTGCATGTGTGTTTGTATATGTGAATATGTGGGTACTGATGTATGCCAACATATATTAAAATATAAGAGCATCTGATAATAAGCAATTTACTATTTTCATTATAAAAGAAAAATATGCAAACAATTATTTGCATTGTTTTGTTAATTAATGAGTGAATATCTAAATTCCTGACAGAGGAATGGGGCCAGCTAAGTAAATTAGGGAGAGATTAGCAGGAACAAAGATAAAAGCAATAACTTGGATCCAAATTATAAAGCTCTGTAATTCATAAAATGGATTGATTTTTGCTCTTAGATGGGAGAATTTTGAGTAAAGGAGGGACAGATCTTTTTAAGAGGCTCACTGGGGCTGCTGTGTTGAAATGGTTGGAAGGTTCAAGGGTGGAGGCTGTTATCACTGTCCAGGCATGAAATAATGGCAGATTGGGTCGGAGCATAGTGATGGGAAGTTGTTAGACGTAGATTTGTGTCATGTGATAAAAAAGACTTTTGCCTTTTTAAAAATTTGTAAGTATCCTTCCAGTGTATCTCCATGTATGTACAAGTAGACATAGTTCTTTCCTCAATTTATTTTACAAAGTGCATTATGCTATATACTCTGATGTGAGCATTTATTTATTTGTTTCATTTATGAATATGTTTGGAGCTCTTCTCATGTCTGCATTGAAGATGCACAGTCTCCAGTTAATCCCTAATAACAGACTTTTAAGTTGTTTTTAACTTTTAGCTACTAAACCCAATGCTTTCATGATTAGCATTGCACATGAATCATTTCTATGTGTGTACTGTCTATCTGTTAGATAAATTCCTTGGAGTAGGATTGCCAGGTCAAAACATTAATGCATTTGTAATTTGAATAATTAATTCTCAAATTTAATATTTGGAAAAGCTTCTTGAAAAGCTGCTATTCTTTTCAATTTTTTAAAAAAGATTTATTTATTGTAAGATCTGTGTTGTTGAGTGGTGGGTTTGTTTGGTTTGTTTGTGTGATTACACTGAAGAGACACACATAAAAACATTTTGGAGCTCAGTCTCAGAAATATATGGACTTTTGTGGTTGGATATTTTTATGTTTACTTTTTCTTTGTCTTCATTTTTATTTCTGTAATGTTGTCATTGTATTGAATGTAGTTCTATTAAAAGTTTGTATAACAAGATGGACTCCAACTGTTAGCCAGGCTAAGTGTGACTCTAAGCTCTATTCCTTTATAACCTTAGGGAATTTACTCAGACTCTTGGTGACCTATTTCCTTAGTGGTAAAAATGTGAAAAATAACCACCCTTATCTCATTGGGTTTTTATGTGGTTAAGTAATTTAAAATATGTAAAAGCACTTAGAGCAATACTATGTTGTCTATACAACACAGAATGTCCACTAATCAAGTATTGGAAGGTTTTAGAAGTCATTTTATCAATTCTAATTTTTTTATTGTTTATTTTGACAGAGAAAGAGAGAGAGAGAGAGGAAAGAATGCATGCACACGTATAGGAGGGGCAGAGAGAGATGGTAAGAGAGAGAATCCAAAGCAGGCTCCATGTTGTCAGTGCAGAGCCCAACACAGGGCTCGATCTCATGAACCATGAGATCATGACCTGAGCCAATATTAAGAGTTGGACACTTAACCTACTGTGCCACCCAGGGGTCCTCACTGTGTCAATTTTGTGAAAAGATGTAGGTACAATAATAATAATTTTACTTTGTCTATACATATTCAGATTTGATCTAGACAGGAGAGTACATATAAATATTAAAATTAATTAATTAGATTCAATTCCTTTAATTTATACATAACTTCCTCACATGCAAAGCATTTTAAAAATAGGACTAAAGAAGTGTTTTTGGAAGTTACCCTGCCTGACAAGACAGCAAGATAAAACTTTCTTTTAAGATACACAAGCACAACCTACTGAAGCCTTACAAAATTTAAAAAGAAGAGGAAAAAAAGGTTTATAATTGCATTAGATAATTATGAAAAGTTTCTCAAGTGGAAATTTTTGTTTTTAAATTAAGCTGACATATGGAGGGGCACCTGGGTGGCTCAGTCAGTTAAGCGTCCAACTTCAGCTCAAGTCATGATCTCACAGTCCGTGGGTTCAAGCCCCACTTTGGGCTCTGTGCTGACAGCTCAGAGCCTGGAGCCTGCTTCAGATTCTGTGTCTCCCTCTCTCTTTGCCTCTCCCCTACTTGCTCTCTGTATCTCTCAAAATAAAAATAGACATAAAAAATTTAAATAAATAAATACATACATACATACATACATACATAAATAGACATATGGATTTGATAGATCATGGGCTGGCAGATGGCCACATTTCTAAGTATTATGAAAAACACAAAGGTGATGGTTGGGTATTTAAGAAAGTTGACAGAGAATCAGTTCAATTTTTTTAAACAACCCTGCCTTCAAAAATGATTTAAGAGATGCCCATTGTTTCAAAAATCCAAAGGACATGGCAATTAGCAGTCAAGAAAGGAGGCACCATTTGGGGTATGGAAAGAATATGACAGGCTTCCGAGGGTCCAGTGATGTCACAATGCTTGATGAGAGTGCATTACATGGGTGTCATTAGTTTATAGAAATCCATTTAGAATATCCATGATGTGTGACCATTTAGAAATACATTTTTATTTTTTTATTATTTTTTATTTTTTTAGAAATACATTTTTAAAGATTAAAACAAAAGGCACAGCATGGTTAATTCATGCTGCTGAGAGAGCTAAATGTTCCTCAGAGAGGCCTCAGGCTTTACACTAGACAATGGACTGGGAACTTTTCAGGTAGTGATTTGAGGCTTTTCATCCCAGCTTTGACCATAGCAACTGGTTGTTTAGTATGTTAGGGTTCTGAATATATTTTGTTAGAATAAGGATAACTGTGTTAGTTTTCTAGGACTGTCTTAATAAAGTGCTACAAACTAGATAGCTTAAAACAACAGTTATTTATTATCTCACCATTGTAGAAGCTGGAAGTCTGAAATCAAGGTTTGCACAGGGCCATGAAGGCTCTAAGAAAGGATTCTTCCTTGCCTCTTCCAGCTTCTGATAGTCCCAGATGTTCTTTACCTTGTAGCCGCTATGCATCAATCTCTGCCTCAGTTGTCACGGGACATTCTTCCCTTGTTTATCTGTGTACACTTCTAAATTTTCCTTTTCCTATAAGACCACAAGTCTTATTGGATTAAGGGCCCACTCTAATTGAGTATGACTTCATCTTATTTTGATTATGTCTGCAAAGACCATGTTTCCAAAGTCTCATGCACACATATTGGGGATCTGAACTTCACGTATCTCTTTGGAGGCCACGATTCAAACCAAGAATATATCCAATAAGCTTTCAAAGACACTGGATTAGAGAATACAAAACCCACAGAGTCCTGGGAGCCTTCTATCCAGTTTTAATTTTAAAAATGACCCAGGTATAACTGAGTGCACTTAGCCCCCATAGCTCCAGTGAAAAATAAGGTGTCTTAAAATGTGTTGCCTTGAGATACAAAATCAGCTGTCCCTTTCTTTCTGATGCCTTCCCCAGAAAAAAAATGTGAAGCCATGCTCAGGCGCTTGGTCCCTGTGAAGGTGCAACAGCACACTTCTTAAGAAATTAGGGTAGACTGGTAGTTTCTCCTTCCCTTCACCAAACATGTTTCTTTGCCAGACTCATCATCTGAGTCCTCCTGTCTGGGACATGACTTGATTTGGTCTCCCAGATACTGAATTTTGCCCCTAACCTTTTAAAATCCACATTTTCCCCACAGCAAGATGAGCCAAATGCTATGCTAGCCCAGTTGAGATCTGGTTGCACAACACAGTTGTTATTTATGTATAAGTCAACAACTTGTTCCTCTTCACTGCTCACCCCTTCAGTGTGATTTAATATTTCAGCACTGGACAGAGGATTATAGATTTTGTTTCATCTTGAACCACATAACTCATTTTCATATATTAGATCACAAATGATTAGAAAACAGATTATAATTGGCAGGTAGCCATTTATGTAAAATCTAGTAGGAAATGTTAAGCTCTGATACCTTCCCCTTGAAAACGCTTTTGAAATAAAATTAAAATTCATCATTCAGAGTTGAATGTTTTATGCTGCTGGGGGCTAATTACCCCACACATCTCAGAAGTGTGTGCTTATCTCCCTTTCAGACCACTTGTCTTAAACTGTAGGCTCTAGGTTTCACAATTTGTGCTAAATCCTCCAGTTGCCAAGTGGGATAAGGGCTGTTTGCACAAAGTGTATTCTCAGGGGACTCTAGTTTGATCCAGGTGAGTGGAAATGCACCTGCTCATTGCCAGCTCTGGCAGGATTTTTTTCCTACTGGAGTGGGATTAACGGCTGTCAACTCTGATATCTACCTGGGAGAAGAGAGTGGTGCATCACCAAAACAAATATGAAAACCAGAAAGTTGTCTGGCCAAAAAGTAGGCCTGGAGAGGCTCAACACAGCCCTGTGGCTGGGCTAGAGTTGACTTTTCACTCAAGTGAGTTGGGTAATATTAAGATGGGCCTGACAAAGCCCAACCATCCTTATCTCCATTGTGTCCACCTCTGCCCAGTATAACTGTTCCCTCTTAGTCTAGACAGATCATGGAGTAATAGTCTGTCTCCAGAGCCTGTAGCAGTTATATTACCTTAGTGACCCAAGTTCTTTCTTGGGAAGAAAGCCACACACTCTCTGGAATACTAGGGTGTTTTTTTGTTTTGTTTTGTTTGTTTGTTTGTTTTTTCTTTTCTAGGGACAGCCCATTTTCCTGACCGCACTTCAACCATTCTCTTGAACAGCTGTACTTCTCTGTTGCACCTATTTATTTAGTGTCTGGTTCATTATTTGCCTTGCTTTATGCTTACCCTTGATTTGGCTTTGCATGGTGGGTTCGGTTTTTATCTCTTGCCTTTAATGACCCTCCATGTTTCTTTAATATCACTTCTAAAGTATTGATGTTTCCATTCCCTCAGCTTCATTTGACCACTGACTTCTGAGCTTTTCTCCCATTCTTCCATTATCCACCAGCTCAAGGACGTCAGATACTTGAGATTTGTCTGTGGCTATTCTGACATCAACATGCATTGTAGACTTTACTCATCTATCTACTCCATTGCTGGTTTCTGATCTGACCTGAGCCATGGAATGCATAAGTTACTTTTCAGACAACTGCTGCCAATTTATCAGTGTTGGCACTTGAGATTGGAGCAGTTTACTATCCCTGTCTTTATCTGGGCTTGTAGCCAGACTCTAGGTCCTCACCCTAGGTTCATAAGCGCTCAACCCTGAATGAGTAAGTGCTCAATAAATATTGGTTAAATGAGTAAAATAATGAATGGATGGAAAAGGGCCAATATTCTTGAACTATTTATGTAACTTGATAGGAATCAAAGTGCAGTTCCAATACTGACCACTGTGTGGCCTTGGGAAAGTTTCCTATCCTTTTTCATTTATCTGTAAAATGGGGATAATAGTGCTCTCCTTATAAGATTGTTATGAGACAAAACCCAGATGATATCTGTAAGCTGTGAGCGCAGTGCCTGGCATGCCATACATGCTTAATACATATTGGTCAGTGTTACTGCTGTTTTTATCAAATAACTTCTATTCATTAAAACCTATTTTTTCATAGCATTTCTTTTCAATGTGAATATGATTTAGTTGTAATGTTTTCAATACTATCTCTTTAAGTACTGGAAATAATAGGTTTGCCACACATACAATTTTGTCTCCTAATAGAGGGACCAAGTTGCAGTCTTTTAAATGACCAGCAGAGAAGAAACTTTCCTAGTCAAGAAGGGCAAGTTTTCCATTTCAAATGGACTTGCTCAAGGCCTAAGAAAGTGTTTATCTACAGATATATTCATAGGAAAACTTTTGCCAATGCTACACTTAATCATTTGAATCTGGTTACTCTCTGGGCTATTTATAGAAGCATATTTCTGATACAAGTATATAATTTGTGATCTATAGTTAGAAACAAAGTCCATATTTTTCTTTGATTTAAATTTCACTATCTGAATGGGTATAGCAGGGAATGATAGTAAACTTGACAGTTACACCTGGCTTTCATACTGTTTATTATTAAATTGTCCTAGAGATTATACTCATGTACAGAGTCCTGAATCAAGGGATACTTTGCCCAGATAATGGAGTTGTATTTATTGACCAGTCAGCTGGAGGTTTTATGTGAAATACAAATGACTGTTTATACAAAGAGGGTGGATGAGGTTTTAGACCAAAAGAATATGTAATCAAAACAATGTCATTTGCTTCTCCAGCTGTTTCTACTATCAACATAAAAAATCTATCTCTTATTTAGGAGATTATTGGTATATCATATTGTCACATGTCAGGAAAGTGTCATTAATGATACCAAAGATAGACTTCTGCCAGAATCAAGCTCTGATTAATTTTTTATTATTAATTAATTCCTAAAAGTAAACCAAAAATTCTTGAAGTTGGTATTTATTGATAAATATGTAGAAATGACTATGGTTGCTATTTTGCCTGAATTGCAAATCTCAATTTCTTCTTTCCCTGCTTTTCATAGGAATCAAAAGCATTGGAAAAGGAAAAACCCATGATGCTCTCTTACAATGTACCTTCCTGCCAGAATGGATTTTTTTTCAAGTGTTCAGTAGCTTTTTAAGATTTGCCTAATGAGTCTGTCACTATTTCCCTTGGGTGATTATTGATAATTTGAGTTTCTGATGCTATTTTTTCCCCTCAAAATTTGGTATATAGTTGGACATTTTAAGTATCAACTCAGTGTTCTGATTCATATTCCACCCTTTCCTGGAAACATACACAGTTTACCAGATTGAATATTTCCTTTCTTTCTTTGTTGGATTTCATAATCAAATATTGCATCCTTATTTCTGAGCCTGGGGAAACATTATTTTTGAGGGAAAATTGCTCTTTGGTACTAATTGCAAATACATGACTTGACAAAAATCTATCTAGAGAAATAAAGGAATAATTTAAATGGGCTGAAAACTTGGGCTCCACTATAAGCTTCTATAAAATAAAAAGGAAAGAAAAATTATGTTCTACATGGAACAAGTTTCACCATATAATTTCATTGCTAAATATAACAGGAATTAGTATGATGAAAATAACAAAATGCTAATAGAACTATGCATGCCTCAAGGTTGCCATTATGACATCACCATCATCCTTTCAATTACTTGGGTTATATAGATCTAATGCACTGTCTGTAAACTCAATATGACTGATTAAACCTGTTTATATGAATATTTAAGTGCAGCTAAAATTCATTAAAGAAAGATTTTTCCTGCTTGAAATAAACATCTCTGAGTTTATAAGACCGAATCTACTGAAGAAATCTGAATGATTTTTCAAATATCATGTGTTTTATCTAGGTACAAGAAAGAAACAAATTTGGAAATTTCTAGAAAATCCACCAAATTTCTAGTTTCTCCCCAGGAACTGAAAGAATGTAAATGCTTAGTTGGAGGCCTGAGATCAATGACTTTACTTCCCAGCTGGTCTCTCCATCTCTAATCAATGGGAATATAGCCGTTGAATTAATTTACATTCTATTTGACTCAGACGATTATGGATTTGTACACTGAAACAAAATGTTCCACCTCAGTGACATACAAAGATGTGTAATTTCTTGGATGATTATTTAATAAAAAAAAAAAAAACTCACTTTATGTAGTTGGTCAGACAATATAGGAAAAGCTTGGTATCACTCTATAAACTATACCCCAGAAGAGTCTAAATTAAAAGCAAAATGATTCTGAAATCATTTATGTGGTTATTTTACCACTGGAGATTTTGAGCAAATACAAGATAGTAACTTTATAGAAGTTCCCTAAATTTTCTCCATTTCACTGATTTGCAAGACTAAGAGGCCACTCATTCTGTTTCTAAGCAATGTTCATCAAAGGAATTACATTCACAGATTATAAAATACTTTCTAGTGCATCTAGGCATTTCTGCTCTCACCATTAGGTTGTATACTTACCAAGAAATTTCTATTACTTACTTAATATTTGTTGCACCTACTATGTACCAGGAACAATTCTAGGTTCTAAGAATGCTGCAGTTTAACAAGCAAACAAAAAAGCATATTTAAAAAAAATCCCTGTCCAGTGATGGTTACATTCTATTTGGAGGAGAGAGAAAGAGATAACAATTTATCAATATAAAAGAAACAGTAATTTAGGTGATAACATCAGTATTTATTGCTGTGCAACAAATCACTGTAAGTTTAGTTGCTTTATATGGCAACTGTTTGATTTGCTTATGATTCTGTGAGTTTGGAAATTTGGGTGGGGTCCACTGAATATTACTTAGGGTCTTCCCTGAGGTCAGTCATACAGCCACAATCACCTAGTGGCTCACCTGGGGTTATAAGGTCTAAGATAACCTTGGTCCCATGTCTTACAGTTAATGCTGGCTGTTGTTACCTGGTCTAGCAGCCTTGATTTTGGGAAGCTTGTCTGTGCTTCATAAGCCCCATCCTCCAGTGGGCTTCTTCACATAGTGAATCCAGAGCAGTATTCTAGGGGACAAAAAGTATATCTATGAAGACCTTTGAGGACTAGGTTTAGATTTTCCACAAGATCATTTCTGCAATATTCCTTTTGTCAAAGCAAGTCATAAAGCTACCCCAGATTCAAGAAATGAAAAAACAAACTCTTTCCTTTGATAAGAAAATGTCAATGAGCTGTTGAAAATGAACATGTGTTGCAAGGATGGGATGGATTATCAGGGGATTATGGCATCTTTTTATAATGAATCTACCTTAAGTAGTAATAAATATTATAGTAAAAATAAAACAAGAAAAAAGATAAGGAATGCCATGTATCCTTTACATGGCAAAGTATAATAATAATGGCAAAGTATCCCAATTATAAATAATAAGTGACACATTTGACAGGCTTGAAGGAAATAGAGAAGTAAGTAAGGCATGTGGTTATATGGGGAAGATAGTCTACACAGAGGAAATGGCAAAGGTCCTGAGGGAAGTTTGTGTGTGAAATATTCAAAAACCAGTGAAGTGGTCAAACTGGTGGAAGTGGAGTGAAAAAGTCCCCTTTTTCTAGGGGAAAAGCAATGGAAGATGAGGTCAAAGTTATAAATGTGGACTACTAAAAGGATTTCTGTCTTTACCCAAATGACACAGGAAGATCTTGGAAGGTTTTGAAGAGATGAGTAGAACATTTTACTAAAGCTCTAAATTGATCAATCTGGCTACTGTGTTGAAAGGAAGTCTATTATAAGACTATTAGAAGGAAGAATAAATTAGAGATTAATTAGGAGGCTAGCCACTCTGTAAATCCAGTAAGATATAATTGTGTCTCAGACCAGGATCATAGTAGTGATTATATTCTGAATATATTTTAAGGTAGTGACAATAAGTTATGATGAGAAATTGGACATGAACTATGACAAAGAGAAGATAAGGATGACTCCAAAGTTATTTGGCCTATACAGTGGAAAGGCTGGGGTTGCTCCTTTTTAAAATTATTTATTTATTTATTTATTTATTTATTTATTTATTTATTTATTTATATTTTTTTAATGCTTGCTTATTTTTGAAAGACAGAGACAGAGTATGGGCAGGGGAGGCACAGAGAGAGTGGAGACACAGAATCTGAGGCCAGATCCAGCCTCTGAGCTGTCCGCACAGAGCCTGACATAGGGCTCAAACTCACAGGCCCTGAGATCATGACCTGAGTCAAAGTCAGTCACTTAACTAACTGAGCCACCCAGGTGCCCCAGTCATTTGCTATTTTTAAGGTAAAGGATACTGAGGAAGGAGGGGGTTTGAGCCATATTTGGGGTTTGTTGTTAGTTATTGTCTTAGCCTAGAATTTCTAGAAATTAAAACTGGGTTAATAGCAAAATACAAATAATTCCTGAAGAGTGTGATCAGAAAGCAAGAGTGAAGAGAGGAAGAGAGTGATAGGGAAGTATCTAACACAGTATTTAACTAGTCGCCTGTAAAGATCACTTGTTCTTTGATTTGAGGAATGTTGTAAAATGTATGTAAGGATAATTTGGTCTCAGGGGAGAAAAGATTATGCATGTTTCCACATGCTTTTGGCTCTGGGATGTTGACCTCCTGGATTTCTGGACTTCGAAGGTGTATGCATGAGTATCAAGTGGATTTCCATGAAAGTCCTGCTGTTGAATCAAGAGAAGTCGTTGGGTGGCTCAGTCAGTTAAATGTCCGACTTTGACTGAGACTATAATCTCATGCTTCATGGGTTCAAGCCCCTTGTGGGGCTCTGTTCTGACAGCTCAAGGCCTGGAGCCTGCTTCAGATTCTGTGTCTCCTCTCTCTGCCCCTCCTCTGCTCATGCTCTGTCTCTGTCTATCTTTTTCAAAAATAAAGAAAACATTATTTTTTTTAGAAAGAGAAGTAATTGGTACAGGAAGCCTCCCTTTTTACTCCTTCGACTTTTTTAAGTTTATTTATTTTGAGAGTCAGAGAGAGACAGAGACAGAGAGAGAGAGCACAAGTGGGGAGGAGAGAGAGAGAGAGAGAGAGAGAGAGAATCCCAGGAAAGCTCTGCACCACCAGTGCAAAGTGCAAAGCCTGATACAGGCTCGAACTCATGAACAGTGAGATCATGACCTGAGTTGAAGTCAGCTGCTTAACCAACTGAGCCACCCAGGTGCCCCATTACTTAGATATTTTGTGTCTCTTTCTTAACTACCCTTTGCATTAGAAACTCCTTCAATCTCTGCAAATACTTAATACAAGAGGGTTAGTGAAGAAATACCTTTTCCATGAGTGATGTTCTTCATGACTCATTTTCTCCCCTTTCTAGATTTCCTTTACATCAGTATTTCATTGAATGTGGGTTGCTTGCCTGAAAGATTGATCTACATCTTCAAGCTGGAGGGTTCTGAACTCTTCGTTATCTTTCCCTGTTTGGACCACGTACTACATCGTGAAAGACAGTGTAACTATTCTGATAGAATGTTGTCCCTGAACTGATGCCTTAACGGAGTCTTTCATAGGACATTTCACTGTTTATTGAATTTGTTTCTGGGTGATTGGACAGAAGATAGGACAAGTGGAATCTATGGAAGAGAATAAAATTAATGCATTTTATAACTTTCTAAAATTATCCATAAATATCTGGTGTATGTATAATAGGGCAGCTATACGATATCCCTGAATAAGAAATTATGATATATGAGTCCTGTCCCCATTCTTTTACCAACTATTTCCATAATCTTAAGAAAGTGATGACATCATGGCACATGGGTAGTTCAGTTGGTTAAGCATCCGACTCTGTTTCAGCTCAGGTCATGATCTCATGGTTTATCAGTTTGAGGCCACATCAAGATCTGTGCTGTGAGCATTGAACCTGCTTAGGATTCTCTCTCTCTCTCTCTCTCTTCCCCCACTCTTTAACTCTCTCTGTTTCTCAAAATAAATGAAAAACTTCAAAAGAAGAAAGTAATGGCATCTCTATTCTATGATTCTTCATCTGTAAATTGGGGAGGTTGGGCTTATTATAATCACTAAAATCTCTTCCAACCACAACAGTTGATGACTTTATGTTCAACAAACACAATCTATATAACTATTCCTGAGCATCTATAGGTTTTATATGCATTTTCTTACTGAATCCCAAAAGTCTTTTTGAGTCTTCAAGGTAGATGGTCATATTAGTGTACAGATTAAGAACACTGAACAGCAGGGGTGCCTGGGTGGCACAGTCAATTAAGAGTATGACTTCAGCTCAGGTCATGATCTCCCAGTCTGTGGGTTCAAGCCCTGCATCAGGTTCTGTGCTGAGAGCTCAGAACCTGGAGCCTGCTTCAGATTCTGTGTCTCCTTTTCTCTCTGCCCCTCTCCCACTCACACGGTGTCTCTTTCTCAAAAATAAACAAACATAAAAAGAAAAAAAAATTTAAATACACTAAAAAAAAAAACCACTGAGCAGCAAATGTTTGATTACATGCCCAAGATTGCATAGCTAAATATTTGTTGACCCAGGATTTGAGTTCATATTTGGCTTCAGAAACTTTATATTTAATTACAGTGCTATATTAAGTCAAGATTTCTGAACAATGTTATTGTTAATAATAAATTTTTTTTTTAAGTAAAAAAGAAGTTGCTTGATAATGTTTGTCACTGTAGTTAACTTTCATGGGAAGAAAAGTAATTTAAAAAAATCTGTACTTAGAAAAGAAAGCCTTTACCTTTGGAATTTAACATGATACTGTTTTACTGTTTTCTGTTATTAAGGATTTGGGGGGAAGTAGTCTATTCTACTTCCTTTATCTGTGTAAGTGAGCCTAGCCATTTTCTTCTCCATTTTAGGTCTCAATTTATCATAATATGGAAAGTCCTTTATGTTTATGATACTTTACTTTTTGAGCAGGTCATAATTCTTTCTTTGAGCACAAAAGATTGTTCTGAAAACTAATATTCTCATGTTACCTACCCAGAATGAATTTATGTATACATTTGTACAGTAAGAGTCTAGAAGATAAATTTGGTGCCCCCCTTTCCAGTGACCTTCTCACTCCTTCAGTAGTTTACAACACAAACAAGAGGCCTTCATGAATCCCACAAATATTTCTCTGCTAAGGACCAATGGTTGTAATACCCTATTTGGGTCATATAAAAACAACCATGCTCATATGTCCTACAGATAATTCATCTTATACCTTCAGCTTCCAACACAGGTCCAGTTATTCTTTCCCTAATATCCTCTACTTTGGTTATATTAAAGATCTATCTTGTGATATATTACTTAGAATTTAGTATCCCTGGATGCCATTTTATTATTTCCTTCATGTTCCTAACTTTCTCACAGTCATTCCTGCAACAGATATTTTTCTGATCTGAATTATATTCCAGCCTCTCCCAATTTAATGATATAAAAAAATTTCATTAACATGCTGTCTGCACCCTCTTATAGATCATTAGCACCAAACCTGAAGGAGCCCACTCCATATTTCCCCCAGAAGGCTCTACCACCTATTAATCAATATCTTTTACTTATGGTCTTTAAGTTCATTTTTAATTCAAGTGACTGCATTATTCCCTGGGCCAATATGAACAGCATTTATAAGGAAAGCTGCAGGACACTTGTCCTCCCAAGGTCTTAAAAGGTATTTTAAAGAATCATTATAAATATCTTATACTGTGCCTATATATTGTCTAGCAGATCAATTACAATCCTTGGCAGGTCATTTAAAATACTCCATAATTGCTTACCTTTTCTTTCTGTCTTTCCTTTCTCCCTCCCTCCTTCTTTCCTTCCTTCTTTTCATCCTTCCTTCCTCCCTCTCTCTTTCTTTCTCTTTCCTTCTTTCTTTCTTTTTCATTTATATTTTAAATTGAAATATATTTTATAAATTAATAAAATATTTATATTTAATAAAATACTTACATTTTAAACTAAACTTCCACAAATGCACAATAGTGGCATCTGTCCAAAAGTGTTCTCTTGAGCAATAATGGTGTCTCTGACAATCTTGTCTTACAATACCTCACTCTGAAAATTGCTTTGACCAATTTCCTCACTTTGAATACCTTCCCCCATACTTTTAGCCAGCACTTTTTTTTCTCCTACACTTTTTTACTTATTTGGGATTTGAGTTGTTTGCTCTTTTATTTTTGCATCTGGCACAAAAAATATTTATAACTTCAGAGCAATAACAATATTGTCTCCTTGCTTATCATTTTACTCTCTGTGATAATGTTAAATGTCCAGATAACACATTCTTAGGCATAGTCACTATTTCAATTACTTTTAGAGGAATCTGTATTTATAATACTTAATGCATTTATGACATTATTGATAAACATAAATGTCTGCAATGTGATGCATAGTGTCATGGGTTTTGCGGTTCTGGATTGAATCCTTGCTCTACAGGCTAAAAATCAGGATTGTGTATGGTTATTTAACTTCTCTCAGCCTTATTGTCCCCAGCAGTAAATTCATGATTACACAATTGACTCATAGAACAATTGTGAGGATTAATTAAGATAATATCCATAAATAATCTGTTCCCTTTAATAGCATGATCAATTTTTAAAATTGCATTACCTATTTTTTCTTCAGGCATAGCTTACTGATACTACCAGTTTTTGTTTTCCACATCCGCCGTAAACAACAGGCCACCCATTTATATTCCCATACACCATTACAATCTTACTGATGTTTCAAATATCCATTAAGCCTGGACTTGAATTCTTACTAGGCTATTTTCTAGCCATATGATTTGGGGCAAATCACTTCTCTGCAGTTTCATCTTACAAAGGAGAAGAACAATAATAATCCCCTTGTCAAGAGGTTGTGCTGAGGTGTGAAGGAGAAAATGAATACAAATTGGAGCATAGTGCCTGGAATAGAGCCCGAGGTTCAGTAATGTCAGGACGATTCACTGGGGCCATGAGATAAGAATGGAGAGCATTTATAGGCCTTGGTTTTACTTCAGTCCTCATTCTTTTACCTCCCCCCCCCATCTTTGACTTTCCTTACATCAGAGGGGCAAAGTCTACCTGGCTTGACTGCTTTTGTTTTTCTATGAAATAACTGACATATGCTGAGTTCTAGCTCCAGTATTTCTATACAGAAATGACACGCACACTTGATGTGAGTGAGAATCCACCACTGTGTCAATCAACACTGTCCTTTTCATCCTGCTTCCTCTGTCCCCAACCTGCCACATGCCAGAGAGGTGTTTCATGGAACTCTTTAACAAACTGAGGGTACATAATGCTGCCTATTTTAAAATATTTTAAAACTCTGTCTACAGTTTGCCTTAACCCACAGAAACACAATGTAAAGATTCACATAAACTATTGTTTTATTGACAAAAATTAAAGACGGTTAAAAAAGAATAAAGTTTCTAGTTAAATATAGTGCCCTATGGAAAACCACACTCATACTTTGAAATGTCATTCTTTTAAGAACTTAAACCTGGGGTCAGTTTATCTTGGTCTTCCATCCACATGGGCCTTACATCTTATTTTCTTTCTGTGTAAAGTAATTCATCTCCCTCTTCTAACTCAGGCATTAGTATAACCAGTAACAGCACAATTATCTTTTTTATTACATGACAATTATCTAAGATTGGGTTATTACCAATTGCAAACAATTCAAAGCAAGAGGCACTTTTTGATAATGTTTAGGACGGCAGGGTGTTATTCTGTTTAAAGCCTTCTTAATATCAAGAACTGAAGAAATGATAACTAATCATGATAACTAAGGAGCTCAGTGAAACCCCACAGTGTGCAGGGGCATTAACAGTTAATTTGATTTACAAACATTTGCAAAGTATTCAAATGTGTGTTAGGAATACAAATAAAATCTTCCAAATTTTGGCGCTGGTTTCAACCACATGTAATGTTTGAAAAGTAGCTCATGAGCCCAGCAGTGTGTTAGGATAATAGATACATAGCTGTTCTCTGGCCCTGAGGGATTTGCAATTTGTTTATTAATTTATTCACTTATTTTTGTCAGTCAAAGTCAATCAATAAACACTGAGAGACTGACAGCTACAGTTCCAGAAGCGTTGTTCTTGTGCTGGTGAAGAAGCACATGCTGACCCATCAAATTTCACTGTGAGTGTTTTTGGGATTGTAGTGTGGGGGATGGTGTGGCAAGTGGGACGTGTTTGCCTCTATGTTCATGACTGCATCGAAAAATGGGAGTCAGCTTGCCTTTTCAATGAAGGGTCCTTTGTTTTGCTGAGCCCTTGGATATTAACCCCTGGGTTTCATAATCTTTACAGTGAAAAAGACAAGTTGCTTTGAATAATGGAATAAGAATGATATGGATTTTCCATGGACAATCTGGGAGGAAGAGCTAAAGGAGACGTCAAAACTATAAAACATCAAAACTGTTGAATGACATGAACTCTCCTCATGTCTCTCTCAAGGTATCAAAAAATAAAAATTATAAAACTCACAAACACACAGTAGAATTAAATGTAGTTGGAAAGTGACCGAAAGCTTAGATCATAAAATGAGATAGTACATGATATGATTCTTCAAAGCAGACCAAAGGGAGGTACATCAAAGAAGAGAGAACCTGATGGGGATTTGATCTCCAAAATTAATCATGTATTTTAAGGAGAGATTATGGACTTCCAGAGACTAAATTGTTGGAATTTGGGTCAAGAACAATTTATAGGTGTTAGAGGGTCAAGCTTTCCTCCCTCTTCTGCCTCAGTAGAATTCTTGGAGATCTATAATATATATGTATATGTATAAATATATAATAATAAATATTAATAAATATATTTAAATATATAAAAAGAGTATTATAATATATTATACATTTATAAGAGTATGAGGTCATTAAAGATTCCTGTTTATATTTTCATGTTATATAAAATTCCATTTACTTTTTAAAAATAAGAATTTTATATATTTTCCGTATCTATTAAAAATATACAAGTACTTGGTGCAAATGAAGATTTTCAATGGAATACACACACATAAATATAAGTATACATGTGAGTATATAGATACTCATACATACATAGATTTTCATATATATTTCTATACACAGAGTGTATATATTTGCATTCTATATATTTTATATATTCTAAACAACTCAGAAATGATTACATGGAAATTATAAAATTCTGAAAAAGGAGAATGCTCCAGATCACCAGGAAATGCTTTGCAGATGTGGTAGCCTTCAAGAATGAATGAGATTGGGCCATGAGGAATTTATAAAATTTATAGAAAGAGCATTCCAGGTAGAAAAAAGTGGTGTGAGCAAAAGCTTTACATTCCCTTATGAGAAAGCATTATAAAATATAACTAGAAAAAGGATACGTTGTTTCCATTAGTGGCTTGTCTTGGTTTTAGGCAACTCTGCATATTAGTCCTAAGGATCCTTTCCCCCACCCCTATTTTCCCTAATAATTTTAAGATTAAAGGAATTTTAGGACTTCTGTGTGAGCGAACCATCAATCATTTTCAGCTGCTTGAAATAAGGGAAAGTCTGAACTTAACTAAAGCATAATTCAGTGCTGTGTTGCTTGAGTAAGTTTTTATATCATGTAAGAAGCTCCAGAGGTCAGTACCCTATGTCTCTAGTTGTAACTTCCTCTTCCAGCAGGCAGGTGTGGGGTAAACGGTTGTGAATATCAGCCCTTCATACCAAATAGGCCCCCACATATATTACATTCCTGTATGGAGATTTATTCCACTCTAGTTAATTCTCTGCTTTGCATTGTACCCAAATCTGGTCTTGCTACTGTATCACTTCCTGACTGAAGCCCTTCAATGACTCGGCCACTGCTTAAAATAAGAGAACACCTTCTGGTCCTGCACACATCACCTACCTCATTTGGCACTGACTGTTTCCTTCTCTCTCTTGCTTTGACACAGCTGCCTTTCATTCTACACATATGCCACAATCATGCCAGCTTCAGTCTTCCCTCCCATTTACTACCTCCTCTGACCCGACCAGCACTCATCTTTCTGTTAAATAACTTGTCATAAGATTTCCACTTTAGTTTACTTTCTCCAGGAACTCTTTCTTAACCTGAATAAATTAAGGTGGGTCCCTTGATAGAACACTTTTTTTGTTTGTTTCTTGTCTTTTAGAGTACTTATTAAAATTGCATTTAAATAACTGTGTAGATAATTGCTTGCTGAGATAATAGTGTCCCTAAGGGAATGGGCTTTCTCACTGTCATCATGATGTTATCACCTGGGGAATGGATTCCCCTTGTCCATGAGAAGTCCTCAGAGTCCTCTCAGCTTAACCAGTGAATGCAGTGAGACAACTTTGGTTTGAATTCCTGCATCTCCACTTCTTAGCTGAAACATTGTAGATAACTCAATCAATTTTAGTTTCAGTTTTATTACACCAAAGATGTGAACCATAATAAGTCCTATTTGACAGATTTTTAAGGCTTAAATGAGATACATTTAGTATGGATGCTTTGTAAACCATAAAGCAACATACATATGATTTATTTTTATAATTGAACATTTATTTTCAGGGCTGTATTGAAATAGGGCTTAAAATAATGAATAGATTATTATTTTGGTGCACGATGAATATCACCAAACTCATTTTTATTCATGGCATATAGGGTTTAGACTAAGATGACACCAGAATCAGCTTTTTGTAAGTTGTGATTCTAACTACATGGTTTGGGGCCTTGTCTGTTTTTCTAATCATTTGTATTCTGCAAGATCTGTGTAATAATCATTTTATAGATTTAGGATAAGAGTTTCATATTATCCATTTTTAACTGATTGCTCTCTTCAGCAGAGTAATCATTTTAGAATCTGTTAATGATACCCCACGATAGCTTTTATGGTTTTTATAGACACAGCACCACATACCATGTATCTGCGACGTGTAAATATCTGCGATTGTTTTTTAATTGTGAGAAGAGATTTGTCCAAAAGAATCAAGGAAAAGCACAAAACCACAATCAGTGTCATATAAAAGGTAAAAATTAACATCAAAAAATGTAATTGCCTTGCAATTTCAGTCCATCACATGTATGTAGATAATGTGCTTCACTGATGTGAGTACAGAGTTATTTCTGAAAGCAGATGCTTTCCACTGCTATGTGGGATACATCTGAGTGTACCCAGGCCTTACTTCTTCATGGCAGACAAGATAAATAAAGCAAAACTGTCTCCTGAAAAGCATGGGAAGAGTATCTGCAGACCATTAATCTTCATCCATCCTCATTTTGCAAGCAGTATATATGCCACTTTGTACATTTACTTAGGGATCTTCTTTCCAACATTTTTTTTCTCATTCTCCTTCTCATCAAGCTTAACTTTGATTCTGCCTTGAATCATTCTATTTGGCAGACAGTATCTTTCCACACAACAGCTCAAAGCTGTCAATATCAGTTACTATTTCACCCTATTGGACGTGTGAGTATATATTATAAATGCACTGTACCTTCTTGATTCACTATTAATAGCCATAATTTTAGGTACCTCTTTTTCTCCTTCACTCTCTGGATCTCTTCCCTTCCCAGACTCCTCTGAAGTTCTGTATTTCTTTCTTAGTTCACAGTTTCATGACTTTGTTGCTTTGTCTTACACTATCATTTTAACTCGCCCCTCCCTATTTTTATACACTACTTGCCTATTCGATGCTGAAAGAATTGGAGTTGTAAAATTTAGTTTAAATGATTTTACATGCATAGCTGCAAAGAAAATCAATTAGTTATTTTCTACCAGTGACTTTAAAACCATGGAAACACATTTGTTTCTCCCTTGGGGAGGGAAGCAAGGGAAAAAGCATCAGACTTGGAACCCCCTGACTCTTTTACATAATAATGCTTTTTGCTTTGGTTTAAAATTCCTCTTCACTATTTTTTATTTTTCTCCATATCATTCACCTACAGAACTTAAGGCATGACAGCTTTCCCTAAATTTGCTGGTTCAGAACCCTAATTCAGTCCTGAATATATTGCAGATTTTCAGGATCTGTTTAGAAGTTGCTAAGAGTGACTTTCTCAAATTTTCTAACAAATTACAGAACAACTACTTCTATGTCATGATCCTCTGGAACCCATCCACCAGTGCCGTAAGTGCTGTTAAAAAAGGACAATGTTAAAGCAATCAAACTGTAAATTGTAGACTTAAGAGACACTTTAGCTCCTCAGAATCCCCCAGGGATTGATGTTATTTTTTTTGATTGCTTTCTTGAAAGGGCAATAAGATGTGTGAAATATCTTTTGACATTAAAAATAAAGAATGGGAGACATGTGAGTATACTTTTCCTTTTGCCTTTATTCTTTCTTGAGCTATTTTGTTGTTCAGAAGTATCTCTATTGGGTCCTAATTTTGTAGAGAGTTGCTCCAGTTATGTTTTATTTTAGATCACTATGTATCCCTTAAGAGACTCTCAAATGCAGAGCTCTGAAGTTTCTACTTCAACTAATTAATTAGGGACAAAATTCTCAGCTATTTGACAAAATAGGCTTTACTTTAAATGAATTCATTCAAAATTGTAAAAATAAAAACCAGATTATTTAGAGTTTCAATTTTAGTTTTAGTGAAGTAAATTGGGAAAGTTCTAGAAATACTGAAATAGCAAGCTGTAAGTGGGAAATTTTAATGTTTAGGAAAATACATGTGGCTTTTAACATTTTTACTTAATAGGTAAATGCCAATATTTGAATGTCTATAAAAATCTTGCATTCAGAATTTTCACCCTCTTAAAATTATTTTATCTTTGTCTCTAATCTCTCTAGCCTCCTCAATTATCCACTCATATTTGTTCATCCATATACAATTTATTTTTCATTTACCAAATGAGTAATACATATTTAAAAGTTCTTTGTTTCTTATACATTTTTGGTAGTTTTACCAAGGTGCTTCCAATCTTAGAAATTATGATCATATTTCTCTTTCTCTCTCTTTCTCTCTCTTTCTCTCTCTCTCTCCATCCATTGTGTTTAAACTCAAGTTTGGATTTTAAAAAAGAAAACAATATCTATTTCTTCTCTCCATTCCCTATAGCACCCCCAAATTAAGGGACCCATCTCATCTCATCAAGGCACACAGATAATGAAATTTTTTTTCCAAGGCAGAAAATCTAGCACAACAGAGTATCTGAGCCATCTAGAGAGAAATGTAAATTGAAGCTTCTGTTTGAAAAGCAATAGCTAATGTGATGTTGAGACTTTTGATACATTAAAGAGAAAATTCTTGGACTTTACGAAACTGAATGCTTGCCATCTCTTTATTAAGCTTAGCTTAGCTTAACTATCTATCTATCTTCCTCACAATCTAGAAGAACAATGATTGGCATGTAGTAGGAGCTCATAAATAGTTGCTTCTGTTATTATTATTTACACCAAATCAAATTTTACCCATTCTTCATAGTTAATTAAAAGTTGTTTTCATTATTCAGTCTATTCCTTTTTGCTCTCTAGAAGAAAATAGTATTCCCATTTCAGAGCCGCAATTCTTTCTGTCTTTAACTAAGCTTTAATTTTAAATGCATTTTATACATTTTTTGCCTATATATATATATATTATCATTAGAGCCTAATTTTCATTTTGGAAGATATCATGCCTTATAGTTTTGTGTCAATCATAATTTCTACAATAATAATTATTATACATTGGACAGTTAGTAAGTATTTAAAGAGAAATAGTGATCAATTTCTTTTAAGTCTCCATGGGATATGAAGAGATTCTTCTACCATTGTCCCAAGCTGTGGATCCATGACCTACAACTGAAGGGAATGCAGCATTCTCTGATTCATGGATGTGGGGAAAGGAGGTCCTATTGAGATGTTGGCTCCCAATGGTGATAAACTCACTCCTAAACTAAGCAACTTGCAACTGCTCAGCAGCTCAGAGAGTTGTAACTTCACATACCTTTGGGTGGCTGGGTGGCTTGGTCGCTTAAGCACCCTACTTCAGCTCAGGTTGTGATCTCACAGTTCATGAGTTTGAGCCCCTCTTCAGGCTCTGTGCTGACAGCTCAGAGCCTGGAGCCTGCTTTGAATTCTGTGTCTCCTCTCTCTCTGTCCCTCCCCTGACCACTTGTGCTCTCTCTCTCTCTCTCAAAAATAAATAAACATTAAAAAAGTAAAAAATAAATTCATACTTCAATATATGGAAAATCTTTACAAGTTATTGACTTTTATGTTACTTGGGTATAGTCAAACTATACTTTGTATAGTATTGTGTTACTTCATATTGTTGAACAAACTTCATTATATGAGCATGCCAATGATCTATCATGACTGTTTTTACTCGTTTATCAGGACAGGCCTCCCTTTTGGACTCAGTGCAAAGCATGGTGAGCAGGGCAGTTAGTTTGTGGATAAATATGCTCAACTATACTCTCCCGAGATTTGCTCTATGCCTTGCCAAGAGCCCATTATTCCAATCCTCAGCTTCCACTTGGACTAGAAATCCAAATCTGATTCTTCAAAAACATCTGTTCAGCCAGCTGTTTGCTACTCCTATAGTGAGTATTCTTCCAAAGTGAAGCTGAAATATCTCCTTGCTCTTATCATTTTAAGATTGCTGCCTAAGTCTTCATAATCCTCTGAGATGTTTCCAAATTTATCCATGTATTCATTCATTCATTCATCATTCATTGATTCACTTGTGAATTAGTAATTGAATCCACTATTTGTTTAGCCCCTAAAACATGCTGGCATTGTGCTAAGAACCAGGTAAGAAAGGTGATAAAGTTGGCATTGGTTCCTTCCCTAGGAGGGAAGTTTGCATTAAGTAGGTTTCTTAGTTCCCATCTAAACTTGTGGGTGTCTAAGGTAGACAGCAAGTTTGATAATCTTTCATCTCCCTCTTATAATGGACACCAAGAATGAATACATAGTCCATTTTACCTTGGTAGGTTAACATTTTATTAGATAGATTAATAGATAATAAATTTTATTAAACCTTCAACATAATGTAGCTGACCTTGGATTCATCCTCATTTTATGTTTAGTAGTGAGTTTCTTCACACTGTTGGGGCTCATAGTTCATCAGCCTTCTGGATTTCTTCTTAATGACTGACAACTCGCTAGCTATGGAAAAGTTCTCATTATTACCACTCCACTAATGCAGAATTTCTGCATCTCTTATTTGTGTCATTTACTTTGTGTCTTTCAGTCACACTCTATCCTTAAGGTTATGATTAGTGCTGTGCTCAGCTGCCTCATTTTTTTAAGTTTATTTACTTATTTTGAACAAGAGAGAGAGCACAATTGGGGTAGGGCCAGAGAGAGAGAATCCCAAGCATGCTCCAAGCTGTTAGCACAGAGCCTAATGTGGGGCTCAAACTCCTGAATCGTGAGATCATGGTGTGAGCCGAATTCAGAAGTTAACCAACTGAGCCACCCACGTGCCCCAGCAGCTGCCTCATTTTTAATAGGCACCACTGTATACTACCTGTGCAGCTTAAAGAGAACAGATACACTACAGCCAATTTCCTTAACCAGTCTACCTATTCCAGAAAGTTCAAGTGACAAATCTGGATGCAATCTATTGTAGCATAAAATCTGCTTCCTCCAGTTCTGCCACTTGAGTGACAACATGGTTGCAGGTACCCATAATCCCACCAAGCTGAGATTCAGGTAATTTGAGTCTCCAAATCTACTTCAGTGTTTATTATCCTGATGTAGATACTATGTACACTTTAGCAATATGTAGAGCGGCTGATTATTTAACTTGTTTAATATCTTTTTGCTAATGAAGGTGATCTTTCCATTTTGCGTTCAATGTTTAAGTCCCTAATGTTTTCACATTGTAAACATATTAAATATTTTTAAGTAAAAGGTGAGAATAAAGTGAATGATTAAACTCTGCTTGAGTGGTAAAGAAAAAATATCTCTACAAAAATATGTAAAAATTATTTAATAAAATTGAATATTTTTTACTAAAAATGAATTATTAAATTGCTCTACATGAAGCTGTCAGAAATTTAATTCATCTATTTAGCTGTGAAATGGCCAGCACATCTAATAGCAATGTGGACTTAAATTTTAGCAATAATTTCAGGATTTATTCCATTAGTTGGTGCTCTATCTCAGTCATTTTTGCATTCTATGATGCCAAAAATGCTTTATCATTGCCTTTGTTTATTTTCTTTTCTTTTCCTTATGATGTGTTATTGAATGTCCATTCAACTTAGATTCCTGGTAAAGATGGAAGTCAAATAGAGCTACCTTTAAATGAAACGTCAAGGTACTTCTACAAGTCTCAAAACCAAGTATGTAAAACATTTCTCTTGAGATATCTTACATGCTTCATCATGAACTGTATTGATTTGGGAAATAACCTCTCATTGTTAACCTGAAATTAGTATATTCTTGGCTATTTATACCAAATGAAGGGAAACCATGGTAAAGGCAGCTTTGTTGATCAAAAGAACATGGAGGGGGTGCTTGTGTGGTTCAACCAGTTAAGCATCCACCTCTTGGTTTTGGCTCAGGTCATGATTCCATGGTTTTTTGAGTTTGAGCCCCACATGAGTTCAAACTGCCAGTGCAGAACCCACTTGAGACCTCCTTTCCCTCTTTCTCTGCCTTTCCTGGGCATGTATGCTGTCTCTGTCTCTCTCAAAATTAAAAACTAAACTAAAGAAAAAAACATGATGAATAACCTCCATCTCAACTATAAACCAGTGATTCCTAAACTTGTTTATTATTGGAACCATCTGTAAAGCTTCCTGAGCAGATAGGTGGATTTGTGTAAAGAATTAGAACCTCCAATGGCGGTTCTTGGTATTTTGATAAAATTCTTGTACTGGATTTTTTCAACTCCCTCAATTTTTATTCTTGATTTACAGTATGTTTTTTCAGAATTTTTCCACATAAGCCATCTTATCCACTCAATGTATGGCTTGCTGTTTGGCTCCAGCTCTTCAGCCATATTTGAGTCGTCCAGACAGAGGTCAGCAGCTCCAAATACACCTTGCCTCCCTCTCCACATTCACTCAAGAATCATTAACTAACTCAAATGTGGCCAATTGGAAGCTTTTTCCAGGACACTTCAAACCAAGACATGTCAGAGTATTTTCTGCACTGACAGCAGAAGCTGTGGATGAAGATGTGAAGCTCATTAGGGTGTGTTTCCATATTCATTTACTACAGCTGCCATAACAAAGTAGGACAGGCTGGGTGACAAACTACAAAAGTGTATTGTCTCATAGTTCTGAAGGGTAGAAGACCAAGATCAAGGCGTTGGCAGGATTGGGTTCTTCTGAGGACTCTTTCCTTGGCTTGCAGATGGGGCCTTCTTGTGTCCTCACATGGTCTTCCCGCTGTGCATCTATGTCCAAATTTCCTCTCTTATAAGACAAGCAGCCATTTACTGTACTTAGACTCACCTGAATGACCTTTTAATCACCTCTTTAAAGCCTCTATCTCCAAACACAGTCCCATCTGAGGTACTGAGTGTTAGAATATTAATATATGCATTTGTGGGGGACACGACTCAGCTCGCAACAGTGACGCCCTGCCTTTCTTTCCAAATCAGTCCAGCAGTTGTTAACCTACTCTAAGGCGGTCTTTTCCAGGGTATTTCAAAGCATAACATGACAGAGTGTGTTCTCCCCTGCGAGCAGAAGCTGCAGATGGGGAATTAAGAGTCAAGGCAGGGATGGGTGGGAGGGAGGAGACTGCGGCTCTGTTTCCTCCCTGTGAAGTGGAAGCCTAACTGCATTGATAGAAATGCCATCTGATAGCCAGAGGAGAACACAGATTAAAATGGAGGGAGGAACAGAGTCTCAAAGGTGTCAAAGTCATTGGTTGTCCCTGTTCTTGAGTACTGACTAGACTTAATCACCTTCCATGATTCTGTTTTCATCTTTTATCTGGATATTTGAGCTGGTAAATTCCAATCTACCCAAACTCTTTTGAATTCAATTAGAATAAGTTATAGATGATTCAGGTGTTCTTCAGGATTTTAGTATCACGTTTTAAACCATCCTGGTTTCTGTCACTAAAGAAAATGTCAAATGCTATATTCAACTTATTTTTTTTTATATTCAACTTAATTCTAAATTTTGATTTCTCCTTTATATACCTCTTCCACATCTTTTTCACAGCTCACATTTTCTATACCAGAAAGTTTCATTCTGGACATCAAGATCTAGAACAAATGATAATGTGTGGTGGAAGTGGATGATTTTTAATCAGTTTCTTCCATTCCCCACCCCTAGTGCATCCCTAATATGCAAGCAAATTACTCTTGCTATTTATCTAAATCTAACCAATTTGATTCTATAATATCACTCTGTAGTGTAACTCAACCCTTTAAGTAACTTCAATTCTTTGATTTCTGAATCTGAGTTATTGTTCTATTGAATGGTCTAATGCCCATGTTAACCTTAACCCATCCCTAAGATTTTTCTTCTGCCTCCAGGCCATAAAGATGAGCCCCCCCCCCCCCCAGGTACCTGCCCAAGGTGGTGGGTGTGGTGCACTGTTTCACCTTTCTTCCTTTTTGAGAGTAACTGATTATACAGTTTTCAAATTCTCAGATGTGACTGTCTGGAAGTACTAAAAGACAGGAGACAAACTTTTACAGATGGAGAAAATAGGCAGACAGTGTCTGCCCTTGCAGTCAGTCACTGAAAGCAAAAAAAAAAAAAAAAAAAAAAAAACCTTCATGAAATTATCTGTGAAGGTGCTAAAAATGTAAATAATGTATACTGTGATTTGCCTATGTCCCCTTCATGACAATGCCAAATTCATAAGATTTTAGGTTGTTTAGACAATACAAAATGAGACATGAAATTATGCTGACAATTATTTCTTAAGAGAGCAAGATTTTAAAAAAAGCAACAATGAGGTTTTGTGGTCTGTGAAGGATGTGGTCTGTGGGTAGCCTAGAAATAAAGCTTTCATCCCACTTCAAGAAGTAGTGCTTTCCTAGATCCATCCTTAAGGAATCAATTTCCCTGGAGTGTCTTGGTCCTTTCATTACAGGGAGCCTTGCATCTAGGATCTAAAGATCTGCTGGGGAAATGACAGTTAGGGTTTGCAGCAGGGCACCTCATTGACCTGGGCCAGCCCTGACCCATTTAGGGGAAAGACTATACTTTGTTGCACATCCTTATTTTCCATACGGGTCCATTAAAATAATTATAGGTGCCCAAGTGTGTACATACATGTAGATATATACTCTAGATGTTCACAGAGTTGCAGGGATGAAAACATTTGAGTTAAGTATTTGTAGTACAAGTCGGTAAATGCAGCAAAAGGAGTACATGCTGTGTTCAGATATTGCTCTGAAGACAAGTGTACCATTTTGTCTTAATTAGTTACAAGGGGAAGGGTTATGGCTGTCAAAGCATCATAGGCTTCTCAGAGCAAGTGAAGCCTAACAGCATGATTTTAAAGAATGTTAAGTAAAGGACCTTGGGTGAGAGGAAGTGTTGTAAGTAATAGAAATGACATGGCTAAATGACGACTCCTAACTCAGTAAGGTTTGTTCAAGAAACCATACTTATGAGTAGATCAACACCGGTGAGAATGTGGTGCTCTTACATAGGCTGGGGTTATGTTAAATGACATGAGTCTGATGATAAAACTGGAAAAGGGAAAAGAAAAGAGACTCTTAGAGAACTTTGTTGGGATTTAGAATATACTCATAAAGAATTTATGAGCTAGTGAAGAAACTTACACTTTGGAGTAACCTGTTAGATTTTTTGAGCACTGTAAAGCTCAGTAAGTATGGTAGGTTTCTCTCAAGTGATGACAAAGAGCTGGAGAAAACTGATAATTCATGTTAACTCACTAAAAGCGCAAATTAAGTGTCTCAAAAAACTGGGACCAATGCTTTCCTAGTGGTTTTATATTAAAAAAATGAAAGTAACATTAAGAAAAAAGTTTATTTTGTCTTGTATTAAACTGCATTCATGTTCTATTTTCCAGCTATGCAGTAATTCTTATAATTAATAAAAATTATGCATCTTAATACTTTCTGTAAACATTTGCCTATTAAATTATGCGATAATACATTTTGAGTTCTGAAATTACATTTGACTTTAATGTTGCTAACTTCAGGAGAGTCACATTGGTAAGGACATTTGAGAATTTTATTATTTTTCTCCATGAGTCTTAATTTCTTGTAATTCATCCCATTTTTGTCCTCTTTAGTTATATCTTCTAAAATTGCTAACTGGCTTAAGCCTGCTCAATTCTCCATTTGAAATGGATTTGTATATGATTTATAGCCTCTACTTGGCCATGTGAGAACTTTTGTTGAATTAGGGGAAAAAAGGAAAAAGAAAAGTACCCTTTATAAAGACAAAATTTTCATAATAAGTGTACAGCTATGATATTTACATAGAGAATGCCACCCCAACAATTGTGCAGTACACAACCTGCCCAACTCTTCATGATTGCCTTGGTATATTAGATCTTCTCCAACAACATTCTCATCTACTTTTTTGAATCTTTTCTCTTTTGCAAGGTAAGCAAGATAATTTTGTAACCAATTCACATGGTACAACTTACATAGCATAGGCAGTCTTTGCAACTGTTGCAAGCACAGGAAAATGAACTCTTTAAGGAAGATAATATATAGGAAAAGACACCAGTTTTAGGCAGGTAACAACATTAAGGAGAAATAAATATTTTAAGTGTTTGGTTGATCAATTAGTATCTTCTGACAACAACTTCTGCTTCTCTATACAATCTCTTGAGAAGTTGGATAGTGTAGACTCATACTGAAGATGATCTGAAGTTAGAGAAATAGAGGTAAAGGTGGCATACTGAAAAACAAAAAAAAACAAAATATGTAGATTACTCAACATAGATGAGTTGGTTATTTGGTGAAGTGCTAGGAGAGGAAAGGAGGATTCGTGAATCTCAGACATTAGGATTTCTGGGGTGGGAGCACTATGTGGACTACGGCTCCTCACCATGTAAGGGGGCATAAATGGAAGAGCAAATTTAGAAAGGAAAACAGGATTAGTTCACTTTAGGCCATATATTTCTAGAAGACTGTTCTTATCCATATGCTAATATTTAGTAAGGACTAGGATATTGGTTCTAGAATTTGTAGAAGATGTCAAAGCTAGGGATGGAAATTTGAGAATCATCAGCATATGGGTGACAATTGGAAACATGGGAGGAAAAGAAAGTTCTTAAAGAGAGAATGATAAAACGGGCAGAATCCAAGGAGATACAGTGTCTATGGAACAAATGGAGGAAAAAAGAAGGAACTTTTAGGAAAGGAAAAGAAAAACAAAGAGTTTTGAAATCTAGATGCTGGAGAATATGCCATCTACCCTCAGGGAGCTCTGACGTCCAACAGTGTTAAAGTCATAAGAAGGTCAAATCAAGGAGGGATTGAGGAAAGTCTCATGAGTGTTTTAAGATTATCTAAGAGGATCCAATAACTATTTCCACTTTTCCTTGGCCAACTTTGAGTTGTCAGATAAAGAAAAGTAATAACAACCACCACAGCAGTAGATCATGCGATTACCAAGAAAGACTAAGATAAGGAATACAGGGGCGCCTGGGTGGCTTAGTTGGTTGGGCGTCTGACTTTCGCTTAGGTCATGATCTCACGGTTCGTGGGTTCGAGCCCCGCGTCGGGCTCTGTGCTGACTGCCAGCTCAGAGCCTGGAGCCTGTTTCAGAGTCTGTGACTCCCTCTCTCTCTGACCCTCCCCTACTCATGCTGTCTCTCTCCTAGAAATAAATAAAACATTTAAAAAAATTAAAAAAAAAAAAGATAAGGAATACAGCTTTGTACAGACAAATGACCTAGAATAGAATTCTAGAATAGGCAAACTGTCCTTCCCAGTCATAAGCAACCCTGAGCCAGAAGGGATCTCCCTGCATTGAGGAGCTTCTCAAGTACAGCATATGCCATGGAGTAGCAGAGAAAACAACTGCTCCTTATGGATGTCCTGCTCTCATGGGGGCACAAGGCAATTCATAATTCATTGTGAGAGAGTGAGCAAGAGCAAGAGAGAATTCAGGCGGTTGAAGATCAAATCAAAATGTCATCTTTATTCGCTATACAGCTGTTCGGTATGTGGGAACACGGACTTGCAAACACTACTCTGCATGACTAACATTTCTCAGACTGTCAAAGCAAATCTACATAGCCTTGCTCTAGCCCTCCCGGAGGGGCCAAGTCAGTCTTGCTGAGTTTGGCCAAGAGAATGGAGAACACCTGAGTAAGCCCATTGCAGGGGATGTGATCCAGGCATGTACAAGAGGGCTGCTTAGTTCAGAATGGTCCTGGCTTGGAGTTTAATGATCTGTGGCCAGTGCCTTGAAATTCTTAAGACTTTAACTTAAAAATATGTGTTCAGCTCACCCATAGCTCATTTCTGGCTTTCTTCCCATCTCTTTGAGGAAAGCTTTTCACTTCTTGGGTCCATGGTATCTCAGGTCATCTTGGCCTTTGCCTCCTTGCCCCTGCCTAACAGTTACCACCTCCAGCCTCCCCAAATTTACCCTGTGGGGACCTGCACCTGGGTGCAGGAAGGGAAGGTCTGGGTCAGACACCTTGGGATGGGGCATGGTGATGGCCATCCTTGCTCAGGGCTAGGACTATTTACCCAGGGGCTGGGGTGAGAATCAACCCTCAGCCAGTCCTGATTTGGGCACAGAGGATGTCCTGATGTGGAGGCTGCAACCACTTAGAAGGACAGGTGACCCTTTGGGAAGGAAAGACTGTCTCTGCTCCTTCACCACTGAGGGCATCAGTTCTTTTTTATTATTTTTTAAAAAATTTTCTTTTTTTAACATTTATTTATTTTTGAGAAAAAGAGAGAGACAGAGCACAAGTAGGGGAGGTGCAGAGAGAGAAAGAGACAGAATCCGAAGCAGGCTCCAGGCTCTGAAGCTTTCAGCAAGAGCCAGATGCGGGGCTTGAACCCACAAACTGTGAGATCATGATCTGAGCCGAAGTCAGATGCTTAACTGACTGAGCCACCCCCACCAGTGCATCAGTTCTGCAGCTTTAGAGAGGGGGAACTAGTAAGCACCGTGCTGCTGTGTGCACCACAGAATCACAGAGCAGGACTGAACCTGGGAGCCTGAGAGCATCTACATTTTCCTTATGACTACCACCATCCCTGAGGGAGTGTGATGTTAAATAGCAGATAAAAGACATCATGACAGGTTAAGAGGAAGACCACAGAAGAGAGAAAATAGTGTCATATATTAATAGCTTTAGTTTATTAATACATTAATAAAACATAAATACATTTTCCCTTTTCTTTGGGCAAGGGGCTCCACCTGTCCATTTTAAAGTAGGCCTTAAAATAATGTAACACACCTGCAATACCCAAGATGGGATGAACCACATATTCTCTGTTCCTTCTGTGTCAGTTACCTGGTTGGGGTCAGTCACTGAGACAGGGGTGAGGGGGTAGAGTGGGGCCCAGAGTATTATTCAAGGGGAATTCTATTCACATGCCATCAGTGATGGGGGTGTGTTCCTCCTCATGAGTCCTAATTACCCTGCATGTGGTATTTCAGATGTAGCAAATCAGGGCTCTGTTAGTGACAAAAGCTGAAATGATGAAGGCAGAGCTATAGGACTTAATTTCTTTCCTTTTTAGAACAGGGGTGTAAACTGCATTCCACATGTGATCGCTCTTGTGCCTGGGCTTGCTCTAGGAGACTAACAGCAAGGGCCGGGGTTGGGGTCAGGGGCTGCACTTGGTGCTGTAAGGCAACCCATCAAGATGCCCCTCACTCAGCCTCGAGGATCCGGAAAGATCTCATCTGGAAGCACTTGCGAGCAAACTTTTGTAAAGTTGAACCTGGTGTTGGTGGTGGGGACTGTTTCACACGTAAGGCAGAAAGGCAGTGCTGAAGGCGGAGTTCCCTTTTATCCAGATCAGCCTGGCTGACGCGCTGTTCACCCGGCAGCTCACCAGCACTAGGACAATGAGTTAAGCTGCCAGTGTATGACCTCCCTGGGTGGGAGGGGCACCGTGGACTGGTCAGAGACCTATAATTACCAGAGGGCTGGGGCTTTGGGCCCTGTTCCCTTTCTCTTGTCCACTGTATAATTCTGGGAGCGCTTAAGGCATTTGGAGCCACCTGACCTCCCTCGGGGAAACAGGCAGGACTGAATTCATGGAGTCTGGCCTCTGTGAACATGTCAGAATCTCTATTTCAGCTGCAGTGGATTGACTATAAGAATTGAATCAAGCACCGCTGGGGAACTTGGGAATTATCTGGAAAACAGAAAACTATGGTGGAGAGGTGGGCAGCCAACAGTTTGACACATGGGGTTTGGAGCCAGAGCAGTTTGGATATTCATAAAAAGGGAACCCAGGGCTAATCATGCCTGCAGCATACCCATTATTCATTCTTTTGTAATAAACCTGGAATTCAGCACTCTGCTGCTCTCTGGGCTTCTTCCTCTTCTACTGCAAGCGATCGGCCATATTTCCTCCTTCCTGATTTAACTAGCAGGTCAGCCTTTGGGAAAATGGTGTTAAAGGGAGAAATCTGTAAAATGACATATCGCTTGGTGTGATTTTATGTCTTTTAAGAGATTTTGGAAACAGCAGCCTCTCTGTCCCCTCGTGCTTAACTCAATTCCCCCAGCAACAAAGTTTTGGACACAAACCACTAACACTCTTCAAATGGTTCACTCTCAAAAGACCATTAGGGCTTTTATTCCTTGGACAACTGAGGAGAGAAAGAATGCCACGGCACTCAGCAGGGCAATTCAACTTTCTCCAGCCGAGACAGAGTTAAGCCTTTAGAATTGTTGCCCCCTAAAGGAAAATAAAACACAGGGAGAGGGAATTAAGATGATCTTGCATCATTAAGCAGTCATGTGTATTACTGAAAGATGTTGCTTTCTTATTGGGGCTATTAAGTATCACTTTGAATAATGGCTCCAGAGAGCTAAATGCCAGAACAAAGGCAAAAGGAAATGTGAAAATATCATGAATTAAAAAATCAGAACTGGGAAGAATAGACGTTTCCTGCAATAAAGTTTAAAGTCATCATCATTCTCACATATATGTACATAAAACACATTTAAAGCAGGGGAGAGAATCATTTCTCTTATAAAATCATTTCTATAATCTAATGATTCTCTCTAGCTTTTATGAACCCTTCTTGTGTTCGGCAATAATTTATATCGGTGTGTTCAACTTTTATTTTAATCAAACGTAGAGGTTCGTACTCACTTATAATGAAACACACTCTGAAGGATTGGTCTCGGAAATTTTTGCACTTAGCTGGGAGTAGATGTTTCCTTTTCAAATTGAAGGGGATAGGATTGATATACCAAGATTTTTGTAGCATAGCAAAAATGAGAATGGGGCTGACAAGGCGGTATACTTTGTCAAATCTCTCATGTTTTCATTAGATGAGACTTGGCTCACAGGTTAGCGCCCAATGATGTGGGTGTGGGTGTGAATTTTATATTTTGCTTATGACACAAGAACCTATTATGTCATGATTGCATATGTCTTTGATGAAGATCGAGTTCATGCTCTTTGGGGAATGTGCTAATTAGATAAAATTTTAATTAAATGAATGTGGTATATGAGATGATTATTTCCCTCTCCCTAGAGACTTTGGAGACCAGAGCACAATGCATATGCTGACGTGAAGACAAAAAGAGGGCTGCCTAGGGCATCTAAGTAGTGCCATTCTGCCTAAATCGTAAATTAATGACAATATTCTAAACAGGTTGGTTGGAAGTGTTGAGAAGAAAATTGTAGTTTGATGAAATAACACTGGGGATCCTTTAATGCCACCAGTTAGATAATGGTTGGTTACCCAAGCAGTACTAATAAGAGGGGGTACACAAGAAAAACAGTGAGGAGCCAGGATCTAACAGTTTTACTTAAAAAAAAAAAAAAAAAAAAGCCGTCTTCTGAAGAGGTTGAAAAGGAAAAAAAAAAGGTTTAGAGGTCACTTTGGAAATCCTTATTTATGTTCATGGAAACCATTAAAGGTCACAAAACGCCAAGAAGGCTACCTAGAATCACACATATGGTGAAATCTTTTGTCTTAAGATGCAGTTAGGTAAAGCTGGAGTTAATTACTGTTGGTTCCAAACACTGGGAGTCCTGCAAGTGAAATCTCAAACTTGCCCCTTCGTTCCAGGGCAAGGAGAGATGGAACGAAGAGGCTGGCCACTCCAGACTGGTGGTGAGTGGGTTTAAAGAGCAAAGGACATTACAGAGGAAGTTTGCCTGGGGCAGCTGCAAGATTAGTAGATCTCTGTACTGACCAGCCAGAACGTTAACAGTTTAGACTGAGGCCTGATGTGGGCTCAGTCACCACATACACTGTCCAGGTCATCTCAACAATACGGTGTCCTCTCCAAACGGCATCCTTGGAGGTGCCTCCCACTGTGAGAATGGTGAGCAGAGCCTGCATCCCTCGGAGAGAAAATAAGGGGCTGGGTCCAGTTCATAAGTCAATCAAGTAGTCATGTTCTCTGAATAACCTATGGTAACAATGACCTGTTTACCTGCCATTTTTCTAAACACTTTTGAAATGTTCTCCTTTCTCTAATGGGCCACGAGCTGATAAAAACTGTAACTTTAATGGGGAAAAAAAAGATTTAGCCTAGGTCACAGTTTCTCCTGGTTTAAGGAGAATCTGAAGTCATAGTTATATTGTACCATAGATTCTTTAAATCTGATAACTTTCCAAGGTACTCTTCTATTTTTCAACCTCATGGCTATGTAACTACTACTCTTACTACTAACGGAAGGTAAAAAGAGAGAGAAGAAGGGAGAGAGAAAAAAGAAAAAAAATCATTAGAATAAGAAGGATAGGGAGAAAAAAAATTTTAACATTCAATTATTTTGAGAGACAGAGAGACAGAGTGTGAGCAGGGGAGGTTCAGAGGGAGAAGGAGACACAGAATCGGAAGCAGGCTCCAGGCTCTGAGCTGTCGGCACAGAGCCTGATGTGGGAGCTCGAACTCAGGAACTGCAAGATCATGACCTGAGCCGAAGTCGGCTGCTTAACCAACTGAGCCACCCAGGCACCCCTAGAGATATCTTTAAAAACATCAGTTGTTCTAGAAAGTAATGGTTAGTTACAAATGCAATTAGGCATAAATGGTTACTCCCTAAAATCCTCTGAAAAAAATCAGAGATTGCAAAAAACATGTTTCTCCCTATAGGTTTATTCTGCTTAGCTGAAGTTGTAGAAAATTCTTAACATAAATGAGGGTTCACAAAATACAAAATGTGCTGACACTATGGGATATCAGAGGAATCATTGTGATTATTGGCGTATTAGATTCCTAAAAATTCAAAATTGAGAGACCAGAGAAACTTCATATATCTGAGACATTTTAAGACACAGTTTTTTTTTTTTTTAATGTTTTATTTATTTCTAGGAGAGAGAGAGACAGACAGAGTGAACAGGGGAGGGTCAGAGAGAGAGGGAGTCACAGACTGAAACAGGCTCCAGGCTCCGAGCTGGCAGTCAGCACAGAGCCCGACGCGGGGCTCGAACCCACGGACCGTGAGATCATGACCTAAGTGAAAGTTGGACGCTTAACCGACTAAGCCACCCAGGTGCCCCTAAGACACAGTTTTAAACATTCCATTTAGGGCAAACAGTGCCTGAACCAATTTTACTGAGAAATTATTTAATATTTCATGAATTTGGGTCAGTTTCATAAATAAGGGATTGAAAATGACCTTTCTCCTACTGTAGAGGTTCAAACTATATTGTTATGTAAAGTTTTGTGGGTTTTTTTTTTTGTACTTTAAAAATCTGAGCTATATGTTATATGATCATTATTTCCTTGGATCAGAAGCATTTAGTCCCTTCAGCTTAATACAGTCAAATTTAACATCATTGAAGAAATTAAAACAGAACTCCTGCCTCATTGCACAAATCAAAATATCAGGTCTTAGAGTCAAACTCAGTCTTCTTAACGTTCAATTTGAATTAACAGATTAATGCCTTGTTAACTTTGACAGAGCTCTTTGGCACAGAATTAGTTCTACACACTCAGGTAATTGACATAACAGTTTAAACAAATCTCTTTACCTGAGACAGTTACATAATTGCATCACATATCTGGCTTCATCTCTTTTGTTGCATGAGGCCGATTGACTTTGGTGTGCCATTTTGGCTTCTCTGTATTGTTTGTTTTTCTGTCACAACCAATGAGATAGTAAGAAAGGCACCTAGCCGTGAGCGCTGACAACCACACCTTGAAAAACACTGCCTTCCAGTTTTGGGTGCAAATGGAGTTGATTCTGAGCCATCTTGGGACTCAGGTCAGGTGTCTAACTCCTGTTCTTGGCCTGTTGTGCATTCCCTAGGGAGGGATCAAGTCCCTCATGCATCTGGCAAACCATACAACATTAGAGCTTAGCGGGGAGGGGAAAGGGTAATTTTTTTTCTTTGAACCCAGCTGGCATTCAACATACTCGGAAACCAGAGGGTTGATAGCCCATGTAATTTTAATCTGGGTTAATATGTATTTTTAATAAAACTGCAGATGCTATTCTTCTTCATACATTCACATGTCTGTTGTATCACTGATCAAGTTTTATTGCCCATATTTGTTGTGGGAAGTAACTGTGTTATGAAGTGTGCAGTTTCCCTGGCCTTGAAACTTTTTCTCTTCCATAGCATGAATCAAATCCTAAAATTATTCTCTCTGCAGACTACACATCCCAGTTTGTTATAGGAGTCTCAAAAGTCTTTCTTAGTTGAAATGTGCCAGATGGGTTTTAAAAGTTTTAATCATTAGGGATTTAGAACAGCCAGGAATTTTGCCTTATGAGGAAAGCTGAAAGTCCTTACCAGTGGTCAGATGTGGCACTGTAGCCATGTGGCTTCCTAGGGCAAAGCCCCAGGAATGTATTATAGTTTGAACAATTCCTAGAGCAGAAAAAGTAAGCTTTCCACTGAAGTTAGCTTGTCCTGGATTTCCAGATCCGCCCATCTCCACGGAGTGATGGCTGCTTTCATACCTTTAAATAGTTCCCTGGTTCGGTGTCTTCTGGGAGGTGGTGACCCTCAGCTGCTATGCCTTCCCTAGCTCTGGATGGCTTTACCTGCCTCTTATGCTTGCTCTTGATCTATGACTTCTAAAGCACCTCCTTTTAACCTACTCTCTCCATAGCACTGACTGTTATTCTTAGCCGTGGCCTTAGCTCACTCAGTAGCCACCATAAATTCCATTTCCCCCAGTTCAACACTTCTGAGGGAAAAATTAGACAGTGACAATAGCCCTTAGTAAACATTCTCAGGATAATTTGTAGTTCATGGCAGCCTTTACTCACTTCAGACCAGCTCCCTTAGAAGAGTTAATATTTGTACTATTTATTAATTTGCTCACATAAATAGTGAATTTAAATGAATCGCTTTCAGTGCTTATCCTTGAGGACCATGACATTGAAAAGTTAGAGAAAAGGGAACTGAGATCATCTGCCTCCATATAGTTCGTGTTCACCTTCACTTCTCTGTATATTTTCTGTATTGTGTCAATGTGACAAAACATCCAGAAGATTCTTGGCTTTGCGTTTTGGAGAGCTTCCACCAGGCAGGCAGGTGGATTTCTCGGTCCTCTACTTCATTCTGGGAAGTCATCTTCAAGCAGAACACTCTAATTCCTGTCATTCCTTTTAGATATTCCAATCAGACTGGCAACTATCTTGTAGCAGGAGCCCTGGTCAGCCTTACCGCTCCAATCACTTTCTAGTTCTGAGTTATTTCTGGACTTTTTGGGTATGAATTGAATGAGAATGGCATCCAACAAACATGATAGTGCTTCTGGACACAGATGAGTTAAAAAAAAAAAAAGCAAGTGGCTTGAGTAGATATGCCCAGGTGATGAGAAACAAACAGCATCTTTCTTCTCTTGCTTATACAAAAATTTTCTGTGGAATCAACTTGTAAGCCTGTGCTGTATGCCAGGTACTCTTGAAGTTGGGTCTTTCTGAGTATTCGGACATAAGGAAGAAAAAAAAATAGTTTGTGTAAGTAATTCTCCATTGGAACTATTTTTTTTGAATGTTTTTTTATTTATTTCTAGGAGAGAGAGAGAGAGAGAGACAGCGTGAGCAGGGGAGGGTCAGAGAGAGAGGGAATCACAGACTCTGAAACAGGCTCCAGGCTCTGAGCTGGCAGTCAGCACACAGCCCGACGCGGGGCTCGAACCCACGAACCACGAGATCATGACCCAAGCGAAAGTCGGACGCTTAACCAACTAAGCCACCCAGGCACCCCTGGAACTATTTATACTGTGTGTGTTTGTTTTTTTAAATGCTTATTTTTGAGAGAGAGACAGAGCATGAATGGGATAGGGTCAGAAAGAAAAGGGAACACAGAAACTGAAGCAGACTCCAGGCTCTGAGGTGTCAACACAGAGCCCATCTTGGGGCTCAAATCCACAGACGGGGAGATCATAACCTGAGCCTAAATCGGACACTTCACCGACTGAGCCACCCAGGTGTCCCATATAGTGTGTGTGTGTGCTTTAAACTCAAAATACATCCTGAGATCAACAGAGGTCAAAGTTTTGGCTATGTTTATATATACATATATATATATATATATATAACTTTATATATTATATATATTATATATTATATATAACTATATATAATATATATTTTAAGAGAGTGTGTGGAGAGGCAGAGAGAGGGAGACAGAGAATCCCAAGCAGGCTCTCTGCTGTCAGTGCTGAGCCCAATGCAGGGCTCAATCCCACAAACCATGAGATCATGATCTCAGCCAAAAACATGAGTCGGATGATTAATTTAGTAAGCCACCCAGGCACCCCTTGGCTATTTTATCTTAAAAAACAACCAAACAAACCCACAAAAGAACAGAACTGAGCAGAAAGAGCATGGATCCCGGAAGCTGGCTGGAACCTAGGCCCTGCCACCTAGGTATGTTACCTGGCGCTGTCACCACCATAAAGCCAGATAATAACAGCTCCTGGATTTGGGATTGTTGTGATTACAATCCTGAACGGAACTAGGCCTTCCAAACGATAACAGTCCTCAGTATTAAGTGGTAATGTATACACACCTACCGGTCACTTGGTTAAAAGAGATGGAAGTCAACACTTCCATCCTCACTTTCCAACCTCAGGGAACCTTTCCAGAGCAAGCTGCCCTAGGGCTGACAGTGAGAGAAAAAAATAGCCCAGGACGGACCGTAGCGGGTAGTAACGTGAAACCTCGCGATGAGAGAAAGCTCGCGAGAAGAGAGAAATCTCCGGCTGGAGAGTCCGACTTTCTGCGGGGCGGTGAGCGGCGCGCGGCGCAGAGTCGCGGACACCAGGAGGCGGGGGAGACGGAAGACCAACTATGGCTTCGTGGAGCCGCCGTACTCGTGGGCAGTGGCGCGGTTCCTGGACGTCCTGTAATACCTGGTGACCTGACGACCCAGGTGGGCACGCCTGGTCCCCCGACACCGAGTGCATGCGGTACAGAACTTTATCTTTGCTTTAATAATTATCTGAAACCTAGTGTATTTGACCAAGAGAGTACTCTCCTGAGCAAATAAGCCTGCGTCTCAGGATCCTAGGTTATCATTTGGGCAAAAAGGTCACTTATCAAACAACTACTTTTTGAGGCTTGTGACAAGCCACCCCCCCCCCCCGCCGTGTCCACCATCGTAAACTATTGTATCACAAACTTTGTCCAATCCAGTTAGTCCTCAAGCTTGAAAGATCTGCCTTAAACTGCTTGCGCCCACATTCCAAGACCTAATAAATGTCTGCTCCTGACCCCCACCCCTCTTCTTTTTTTGAGAAGAGAGAGAGCAGGAGGGGCAGAGAGAGAATCCCAAGCAGGCTCTGCGCTGCCTGAGCGGAGCCTGGAGGCGGGTGGCTGGAGCTCACAAGCTGAGGTCATGACCTGTCAAGAGTCCAGTGCTTAATGGACTGAGCCACCCAGGAGCCCCTCAGCCTCCCCCTTCTGACATGCAAGTTGAGGCAGAAAGATGTATTCTGTTAACTGCAGTACACTAACCTTGGGATTCCTGGGTCCACAGGTCACCCTGGCGGTCCTTCGGCCAGCGGGAGCAGGGAGCAGTCCGCAGAAGGATCCAGGCAACTTTCTGAAAGTGCGGTGAGTGCCACAACGCTGGCTGATAAAGGAAAGTGTGCTGTGAAGGACCTAGAAGGGGGCCCCGATATAGCATTAGGAAAGGAATAGGAAAAAGTCTGGAAGAAGTGATGCTGTGCTAGCTAGCCAGGGGGAAAAGGACACCATAGAGTAGGGGGGGACGTTTAACACAAAGAATGATTCGGGGGCATGAGGGGGCAAAGTGGGCTTCTGGGATTGTGGTGGCTCATTGTGGCTGGAGCGCAGAGTGGGCGGCAGCAAATGGCAGGAAACCGGCAGGCGAATTTAGGCCCGGTGGGGTTGGTGGACTAGTGGTTAGAACTCTTTGAAATATTGAGTTTGAAATGAGACTTAATTACCAAGCAGTTTTGGTTTGTAACCCATAAAAACCCCAAGTTTGGAGCCGGTGTTGGTAATGAACGAAGGGAAACGAGAATAGTTTCAGGAGTACTGATAATGTACCCATTCTTCTTCTGTGTTCTCATTATATAGCTGTGTTCGTTTTATGGAAATTCATTCAGTGGTTAACATTATGGCCTGTGTGTCACATTTTAACAAAAATATAAGTGGAGAGAGAGAGAATTATTTCTATCCACAAATAACCTACCAGTGATAGGCTGATCTAATGTTTTAAATGTCAAGGGGAAAATAAATCCACATACTGTAAGTAAGTTCACAACATTATTGAAATGAATGTCTGGGAGCACATGTTTTGCTATGTTTACATTTATGGGAATTGGGAGTTTTGATGCATGTTTGCAAAGTTTGATGTTCAAACATGCTTTCTTTAAATTATGAAATATGCTCACAAAGAAGCCATAAAAAATGCTGGCCATTCACTAGCTTTGAGTAAAAAATAAAAAAAATGGTGTTAAAGACATGTTGACATAAACATGAGAGTTACTATATACATATGGAAACTAGAAGTGATGTCTAAATATTATTTGTGAAGAAAAACAGGTTTCCTAGGATTTCCATGACAAATTATCACAATGAAGTGGCTTAAAGCAACATAAATCTATTTTCTCACAGTTCCAAAGACCAGAAGTCCAAGACAGTATATTGTCAGGGCCATGCTTGCTTCAGAGACTCAAGGGAAGGCCCCTTCCTTGCCTCTTCCTAGCTTCTGGGTAGCACCAGCAATCTCTGGCTTGCCTCTGTCATCACTTGGCATTCTCTCTGCGTGACTCTGTGTCTTTTATTTCTTCACCACTCATGCACCCTAGTGACCTCAGTTTTACTTGATTACATTTAAAGAGACCCTATTTCTGCCGAAAGTGAACATTCACAGGAACTGGAGGTTAGGACTTTAGTGTATCTTTCTGGGGACATGATTCAACCCGTAGCAGTAAGTTATAGAACAATAGGTAGTGTGAGCTCATTTAGGTAAAAATATGTATATACAAACATATACATGTTTGTGCAAAAGCAGGGGAATGGCTGTAAAGAACACTAATTTGGGGTGCCTGGGAGGCTCAGTTGGTTGAGTGTCTGACTTTGGCTCAGGCCATGATGTCACGGTTCATGGGTCTGATGCTCGCACCCGGCTCTGTGATGACAGCTCAGAGCCTGGAGCCTGCTTCGGATTCTGTGTGTCTCCCTTTCTCTCTTCCCCTCCCCTGCTTGTGCTCTAGCTCTCTCAAAAATTAATAAACATAAAAAAAAATTAAAGAAAAACCAAAACACTAACTCAACAGTGGTTTCGTCTAAGGAGAATAAAGGGACATTTTCATATTTCTCTCTAAGTATTCTCAAAAAGTATTTGAATATTTTACAGTGATAATGTATTGCCAGTATAATTTGCTCTTTCGGTGTATATTGATTAGGTGCATACTATGAGTCTTTCCGGAAAACTCAATCTGTCTTAAAATATATGTAGAAGGAACATTATACACCTTTTAAAAACTCAAAGCCTGCAGAGGTATAAGGGGTATATTGGTTAGTATCATTAATTTAAGATTTAGAATTTTCCTAAATCAAAACGTAGGAAAAATGGACATGCAGATCATATTTGGGTTATATTCCATGTTTACTAATAAAGTAAATTTTATAATGTCTTTTATCTGTGGGTCATATTGATTCAAGGTCAGGTGACTTCATTTATTTTGATCAGTAGGAGGTAGTAAAATAAATTATCTAGATTGGTTATTCTGGGTGTACATAGTCCCTAATCTGGTCAGGATGTGTCATGTCTAATGAAACATATATATGCAAACTCTCTTCCAATATAGTATTGTATGGGCACAATCTGATTAATTATTATATTAAAATAATACATTATTGTAGTTTGATCTGTTTCATTAAGTTTTCTTAAGAAATTTCGACTGTGATATATTAAGACTTAACCACCTTTTACTCTACCTTTAACTTGATAATGTAAAGTAATGTCTTGTGCTGAGAGTGTCTTAGCCCATTTTTCTCCCCATGTTCATTACTTTTGAAATTTCTGTGCCATTCTCAGTGGTGTTTGCACAGAGCTGGGTGCTTGAGGCCTGGGGTTAACCTGCATATGCACCATGAAGCCATTCTTCTCTGAGGCATTTGAAAGCTTCCTGTGACCAGACGTTTTAGAACTTGGGAACATAGCTCCCCAGTTTAGACCACCAGGTATCCTATACTCTGTCTACACCATGGAAGTCTTCCTCTTTATCTCTTATTTCTAAAAGCATTTCCTTCTGTTAAGCTCTCCTTCTAAAACCAGGGATTATTGGGGCACCTGGGTGGCTCAGTCAGTTAAGCTTCTGACTTTGGTTCAGGTCATGATCTCACGGTTCGTGGGTTCGAGCCCCGCGTTGGGCTCTGTGCTGACTGGCAGCTCAGAGCCTGGAGCCTGTTTCAGATTCTGTATCTCCCTCTCTCTCTGACCCTCCCCTGCTCACGCTGTCTCTCTTTCTCTCTCTCAGAAATAAATAAAACATTAAAAAAATTTTTAAAAATCAGGGATTATTCTTTTCAACGAATATAGGTATCAGTAGGGGGAAAAACTGTAAGTAGCTTCTGCTATTTTCCTTATAGAAAGTCCTGAGGCAAGGAAGTACTAAGAAGTTGGCTTTCTGGTTATAATGGATAAGGAGAAAAATGCAAAGTTTAACACAGATAAACAGTTCAAATAAGATCTTGCCACTGCATTATTCAGGAATGTTATGATAAAAGTTCAGCATTTGCCAACAAAGCATTTGTAAACACAGAAAAGAGCAAACAATTCCTAGTTTGGAGATATCTCTGTTTGCTGTAGAGACTGTTTCTCATTTCAATCATGAGATGTCAGCAGAATAAAATGTATATGTTTTAAAACTATGCTTTTAACTACACTATTAAAGATGGATTGAATAAACATTGGTATGTAATTGCTGTATAATTAAATCAACAAACTAATTTTCTTTCTCAGAATCTGAGCCCTAAAAAACTTATTCATACACTTTGAACCCATTCTGTTTAGAATTGAAGTAGAACGTAGTCAGTCTATTTCATCTGATTTACATGAACAAGGAAATGTGGAGAAAACATAGGTAAAGAATATGTTGCTTAATATATAACTTCAAGACCAACAGGAGAAAATGTGATTAAAGTACCTTTTGATTTTACTTAAGTTGCTAAAACTTATATTAGAAGAACAGAAATGGGAATTGTTTCCTTTTTGTTTCTTAGCAAAATAATGGACTTCATAGACTTTGGTGAGCCCGAACCACTTGAAAGATAGAGCACTGAAAAATAGTGTTCACCACCTTCTCCCTTCAGAATTCAGTTATGTCCTACTGACCTAAATGTCCATGTCTTCACCATAGTTTATCAACAAAAATAATTTGTAAGTTGGTTTCTGTTTGCTGACTGTTAAAATTGTGGTCGGTGATTTTGCTGTTCTTTACTTGAATGTGTTCTCTCATCTTGTTCTCATTCACCTTTCATACCGTGTGCAGATTCCTTATTTGTCAGGCGGAAAGTGTGATACAGATGGAACACTACAAGTAGATATAGTACATTATGGGAAGAAATGGTTATTATTGTAACATTTGCCAAAAGTCCTATATATAAAGTAGGTTTCTAACTAGTGGTCCACTAAACATTTAATTTTCCCCAGTGATTTTTACTACACGATGATATTTATTCATTCACTCATTTATTTGCTAATTCATTCAGTGGCTTATTTTTGAGTGTTTATCATATAGTAGATATGATGCAAAACACTGACCAGATCATTGTGAACAAAATAGAAGCAGTCTCACTTTTTTCCGTGGAATTGACCATGTTGTTTGTAGCAGTGGGGGAGGGGGTTGGCACACAGAGGTGTAAATGAAACAGAAGTTCTGTTTAAGCCAGTGGTCACAACTCAAATTCACATCAAAGACAGGCAGACAGCAGCACATTGGGGGACAGTAGTAGGCATTTGGCTGTTTTTATTTGCCTTGTTTCAAGACTTTTTAAAAAACTGTTTGGGGGTGCCTGGGTGGCTCAGTCTGTTAAGTGTCCAAGTTGATTTTGGCTCAAGTCACGATCACACAGTTCACAAGATCGAGCCCCTTGTTGGGTGGGCTCTACACTGACAGCATGGAGCCTGCCTGGGATTCTCTCTTTCTGACTCTCTGTCCATCCCCTGCTCACACACTCTCTCTGAAAATTAAAAAAAAAAAAGGCATAAAAAATAAAAAAAAAACCTGTTTGATGTGTAACAACAAATATGTGTGTGTAACAACAAACCTATATATATATGTTCCTAAGTCCTATAGTTTTCTGATCATGAGTCTGAAACTTGAGACATAAACTGATGTTAGAGACTTTTTTTCTTTCAAACTTTTGTTGAGTTGTGCTCCAAGTTGATTAAGGATAAGGTGGCAGTTGGGTCACATTTAAAGTTTTTATTTTTAATTTTCAATTTTTTATAATACGTGTATTTGAGAGGAGGTTGCACACCATTTTTATTCAACTATTTCTTGGTTTCTAACAAACAATATGACTTTAATAATTTTTCTTTTTCCTCTTATAATAGGTAAAGATTTCTTTTTATAACTAACTGTTCCTTCTGGTGACTTGCACATTGATATGCAAATGTGAAATTTCTTCACAATTTCTGTAGGACGTTATGCAAGGAAGAGTATTTATATCCTAAAAATGTATGCTATAATAACCATGAACATATTTTTTATATGTGAGTTTTAATTATGTCAGTGATATTTACCTTAATGAGAATGTGTGTTTCTCAAAAAGATCAAGGTTTAGAATGTGTAGTCAATTTAATAAAATAGCTTTTTCATCATTTTTTATTATTTATTGATTTTCTACAGTATTCAAGGGACTTCAGCTTATACTTAAGACTCAGGTGGTGTGCAGTGATTAAACAGTGTTTTTGAAGCAGTGTTATGCATTTGATTTTGCTCAAGGTTTTCTGCTTAGATATTCAGATGATGTTACTGAAAGGGCCACAGCACACTGATGTGAAATGTGTGTTTGTCTTTAACATTATCCATCCATTAATTCATTAAACACATATTTATTGAGGTCTACAAAGAGGAGAGTACTGTGTGAGTCTTTGGAGATACATAAATGAAGACCACATGGCCCTTTTCAAGGAAAGGAGTCATAGTTTGAGATAACCATTGTAATCCAGTGTGATGTACACACTGTTTATTAAGTCCAGTGGGAACACAGAGTTGGGAGTGTTTAACTGATTTTGGTTGAGGGTCAGAAAGAGACAGTTTGCTTGGAAGGGGTAGGTTGAATCCTTAAATGTAAGAAAATATTGTCAGTCAGTGGGCTAAGAAAAGAGTTAGGCAAAAGGAGTAGGGGCGCCTGGGTGGCTCAGTCAGTTAAGTGTCTGGCTTCGGCTCAGGTCATGATCTCTTGTTTGTGGATTCAAGCCCCACATTGGGCTCTGTGCTGACAGCTAGTTCAGAGCCTGGAGCCTGTTTCAGATTCTGTGTCTCCCTCTCTCTCTGACCCTCCCCTGCTCGTGCTGTCTTTCTCTCAGAAATTAAAAAAAAAATAAAATGAAGCAATCACTCTGTGATGATTAACTGAACCAGAAAAGACAAAGGCATCCACACAGGAGGACAGTAAATGTATACTTATTACATAAAAATTAGGGAATACATGTCAGTTTACATATCATCAATATCAATATAATTAAGCATTTATTGGTGTTTATTTTTGTAGATAAATGAGTTAGTTTGTTGAGACACAAAGTTCTATGGCATGGACTATATGCTTGGGGAGTTTATAGGATGAATAAACCTATTGCCTCATTAGAAAGATAAAAATCGATGTCAGGTTTTAAAATGATCTTATAAAGGCATAATACAATAGGCTGATTATATTACTTATATGCAAGTTTAGACACGTATTCCCTTTGAAAAATACTGTTTTGTATGAAAATAGAGGAGTTGGAAATTTTCTATACTGTTTTGATTTAATTTGTTAAAAATAGTATGATATTTGAAAACATTGATATCTTTGATATACACCATTTATGGAAACATCTATGATAAATTGGCTGGTTTGGTCTCAAATATATGCATGTTACTTAATGAGACTTTATTCCTTAGGGCCTGTTATGTGTTTGGCACTGGAAATGCAAAGGTTAATGAAGTGTTTATATTTAGAGTCCTATAATCTAGTGAAAAGTATGAAGCTTTTGGCTTTTACATGTCACAGGCGGTATAGCAGAGGGAGCATGTAGTATTGAGTGGTGAGGGGTAGCAACTTGTGCCCCATAAGCCTGGTTGGGCTTCAGAAAATGGAAACCATTTGATCTGAGATTGAAATATGAACATGAAGTTACCGAGAAAATTTCAAGCCCAGCAGGTGTAAAGATGGAGATAAAGACACTAATTTGGATATCTGCTTGTAGTTTGGTATAGCTGAAATACAAGCTATGGTATGTAATAGCAGAAACATAACATAGGGCTCAAACACATTATGGAGACCTTGGTACAACATACAATTTTATTAGTAGAATAACACCTCTAAGATGTTTTTATGGTAAAGCTGATATAATCTTTTAACTCTGTGCTTCTCTGGTTTTATTTTTGTCTTATAATTACTTAAATTTCAAAGGCTTTTTTTCTCAGAATTGAGAAAATAAATTTAAGAATAAAAAAAAAAATGAGAATTTTCCATTAAATGATGTGCTTATATCTTCATATTTGAGAATACTCTTTGCACATGCACATCATTGTAATTCTTTACCTTCTTCTCTAATTTTCTGCTTCTTGAGACTCATCCAGTATGGGCACCACGTGTGCAGTCACCATGGATTTATACTACCTTTTAATATTTTTATTCTCCAATAAATAGTTAATGCAACACACAGAGATGCACCTTGAGACCTCTGGGCTTTTGTGACCATGGCTAGTGTAGCAACGAACCTGGGAATTCAGTCCTGGGAGAGACTCTTTTCATAACCCCAAACCTCGAGAAATGGAACCCTAAGTGTTATGATCACACTTGGCAAAAATCAATAAAATGTAATCAATAAATTCCCACATTTGAACAAAATGGTATATTTGTATTATTACTTATTTACACATCTTCCTTTCAATGAATCTTAACATGTGGAGCCCTGGGAGAGGACAGGCATCAAAACTATTATAAACTGCTTCCAAAAGTATATGCATATTAAGAATTGTCTGCTTGTACGTATATAGTACACACATGCATGCATATACACACATGTGCAAACACATATGCTATTTTTTCACATGTACAAACATGTATTTTCATGATATGGTAGTTAATAAAATTACACATTTATTTTAAAGAATTGTGGATTTCAATATATTTTTACTATCATCCATTTTTATTTAATATACACTTATGATTACTTTATGTGAGACAGCCCATGGCATATTTTCGACATATAAAAGGCTACTTAATTTCACAACTTTGAAAAATAATTTGAAATTATTTCAGTTTTTATTTGTCGAAAGCATTAGTGATACTCATTTAGGTCCTTTCCTTTGTTTGAAAATACCGTTCTGATGCTTTAGGACTAGAACAAGTTTGATTTTTCCAAGAAGCACTGTAAATAAGATAACAGCATAAAAAGATGTTTTTGTTTTTCTTCTTCTTTTTTTTTTTTTTACAAAAGTATTTCTAATATCTCTTTGAAATAATGAAATACTGTTAAAGAATGAAGTGAAATGCTTTATGTGATGGGGAATATGGTGGGTATGCTCCCCATACCTTGTCCTACAACCTGATACGCTTTGCAAAGCAAAATAGAAGTCTAGCAAATTTCACTCTTTTATCTTTTCACCACAAACTCAGGTTCAGAATCAAGGCTCACCTGCTTTCTTGTGATTGCAGCTTCCCACATATACTGTAAAATCTAAAAAAAACTTGTTCTGACATTACACACTTGAAAATGTACTGTAAATACAGATTTCTTGTGACTTAGAAATTAAAATGACTTATTAAAGTCTTTTTTGAAAAGTAGGTCTTAAGAATCAATCTTGGTACAGATATCAACTTCAAACTAAAGCTACATGGTCCATTTTTACCTTCTAAAGCAGCACATGTCTTTTGGTCATTCACTTATGTTTCATCTTCAGGATCTACTATATACAGAAAATGAATGATATTCATAAATTTTTCTTTTTACACAATGTCCACTTTCTCTATAGGAATATAATATTAGCTTTGGGATAAACTTCATGCAGTCTTAGAGATCTCAGAAACAACTCAGCCTTAAGTAAGAATTTGCTAGGAGTGAGAATGGATAAACCCAGCTGTATAAGCTGGAACCCTTGACCTAGAAGAGCCCAAGCTTCTGTGAGTAAATAAACGGTGACATCATGATGCAATCTAGTAAGTGCTGTTCCAGAGATATGACAAATTAGGTCAAAACAATCAAGGTGGGTATTGCACTCCCACAGCCATTCTTAGAATAATGTAAAGAGCTGTTGAATAAGCCAAATGAAAAGATGAAATTTTGCACTGGTTCCTCATTTGTGAAAAGATCTTCGACTGCATGGCATCTCTGTTTAGCTAGAAAGCACAGAAATCCTATTCTCCATTACCTTCTGACTTCTGATTCTAATGGGCCATATGGTTCCCGATTCTTCTGTAAGTAACTTAATGCTTTGTGTAATTAAGAGGGCATATGCTTCCTGTACAAAATCACTGTTAGATCTCCTTTGCATGGCAAAAGCCGACATGGACCAGGTTGTGATATCAGCTTTTTATCTGCTGCCAATAAACTTTAAAATTGCTTAATAAAATTCAGAGCAAATGACGATACATCTTACAGTTTTCAAGATAACTGCATGCATTATTCTAGTTTATTCTGAGACTCTGCTCAAGAGAACTTAACGCCTTGTCACTCTCCATAACACTCTCCCCCACCAGCAGGCTTTTATGATGACAAATTTGACCAGATATCAGGCAGAGTTAAACTTCTCTTTAGATTCTTTCTGAAATTTATATATTCTATAGCATCATTCGAGCTCACTTATTTTTAAACATCTCACAGAGAACCTATTTTGTTTTTCCCTATTAGCCTACCCTCTGCAAAGCAAGAACTGCAGGTGTATGGTCAAACAAATGTGAGTCATCTGTATAATTTTATACATGAAAGGGACAAAAAGGTATATCACTTTTTGTTTCACGTTCTGAGGATTGACTCTCTTTGATCTTAACTCAAAATAGCTGTAGAATTAAGTCCTTTAAGTCTTTCTTCTGCTTCAAGTTTCTGGGAGGATGGCCTAATTCCTTTCCTTTGTTCTGCTCAAATGCTTTTTACAACTATCAGAAAATACTGATTTTTACTAAAGCAGCAATTGTCAGAGACCTTAGTTAGGAGTCACATTGGTGGCACGTATCTGAATCCACTGAAGGCAGTGGGAATTTTAAAACTTATAAACTAGTATGCAAACAAAGTGATGTATGAGTATGTGACTTAATTTTTATCTGTTTGGCGGGGTATGTGCTAGATTGCAGTAATGACTGTACTTATTCTGCACCCCTATCCATGACTTTGCTATGTAACTTTGTGATAATCTCCCACTATGACTTGGAAGAACTTCCACACCTTTTGACTCTGGTCTCAGCCATGTAACTTGCTTTGGCCTCATGAAAGACGTGGAAATAACAGTGTGCCGCTCTGCACCAAGGTTTCAAGATAACTTGCATGTTTCTGATTGAGTTTTTGCGCTTCTGCCATAGCCAGAGAAGGACATTCCTGGCAGTCTGTTATTCTTAGACAAAGAGGAGAGACATCTGGAGCAGAGCCGACCCATAGATAAATGGGGAACTTACCTGAGGTTAGCGGGACTCTATGGCTGCATAAGAAATACTAGTTTGTAGTTGTATGCTACGGAGTTTTAAGGTGACTTGTTTTGCTGCAAAAAGCCAATTTGCATTTGATGTCCCCTAAACAGAAATCCTCTGCCAGAGGTTGCTATTCAAAATTTTCAAAGATCCTTATAGAAATCTACAATAAAGATTTTCTTAATTAGTATATGGCTTGCCAAAAATGGATGAAATAAATAATATCTAAGATATGTCATCGGCTCTGCCACCACAGTTATTTGTGTCATACCACTTAGAAAATCCAGCTAGCTCAACACATTAGTACCTTTAGATCAGGTCTAGAGATTCATTGGCTCTATGTTCTCCCTTCTCTATGCAGCAATATGTTTTTCAACTATAGTACTGACTGGATTACAAAAAAAAAGTGTTAAACAAAAAAATAATCATATGACTAATTTCGTGCCTGATTGGTAATAAATGTTTGCCTGTTTGACAAATTTTCCTAAGACTTGCTTTCGTTGTGAAATATGGAGGCAATCACTACTGTTTTGCACTGAATACTTCTGGCTCTTCATCTTCCATGGAACATTGCATTGTGACGTTCATGGTTAGTAAGTTGTGAGAATCACTTCTCGACTGAGCATTTAATTGCAGCTCCAAGACCTCTCCCTTTGCTCACTGCCTCTGGCAGTGTTCTGTTTAGTTGCTGTCAGTCTGGGTCTCCAGGTGAGAACAAGTACAAGCCCAGTGCCTTTAGCCAGCTTCCAATGGACAGGACATAAGCCTTTATTATTATAGCCTCTGAGATTTGGGTTTTTCTCTTTCTTTTTCTTATTCAAGTGTAGCCTAGGCTCATGTACCATTTGATAATGAGGCTATTGGGAGGAGGAGATATAGCGTTCACCTGCTTCTAATTACCTCATGTGAATGACAGTAGTAAAACTGGACAGTTATTGAATGGGTAATTTGGCAAAAGTGAGGTTGATATATTTCTATGCCAGTGACTCAAATACAGCTCCCTATGCCCAGTTCAAAATATGTCTTGAATCTGTTCTGAATTGAGAATTAGTTGATGAGGGTCTAATTCTTTCTCAGTCAATAAGTATTGTTTTAAATAGGAATACTGAATTCTCATGACTGGGTTCTGCTTTGAAAGAGCGGGTGATATCTATCTGGTTTAGAAGACTCCTGGTGGTTTGGAATAAATTATATATGACATGAGAAAAATACATATTTTTGAAAGTTAAGATAGTTAAATAAACTTAGGATATTTTCATTTTACTTTTCTGTCAGAAAATACTCAGGGCCAATCCTGGTAAGAGTCTTTGCAGCCCAGCTGGAAAACTTCACCAGCTCCCAGGAAGTGATGTCTCAGGGCTGCCGAGACAGAAAATTGGAGGGTGTGCTGAACATGTGAATTATGCATTTCAGTGCGTGTTTCATGTGGGATCTCATTTCATCTTCCCACAGTGCTCTGCTTTAAGTACAGTTCTTCCTAGGTAGAGTTCTTCATAAGCGGTTGAAGGTTAGGTTAGGTCAGTTGGCCAAGAGCACGTGCACATTGAGAAAAAATTCCTTTTCAGTTGGACTTCAGTTCATTCCTTTTCCTCCAGATGTCATGCCTTCTGTTATAAGCTGCCTTGTGTTCTGTCCCCACCAGGGCTGTCCCTTAAAACACACTGGACATGGACTCTTAGTTCTAGTTTGGCGTCCCTGGGCCTTGGTCCTGGGTTTCCGCACACAGGTCCTACACAGTATGCTGTGGCCCTGCACTTAACGTCTCTGCGAAGTAGCATCTTACCTGACCTTTCCCATTGGTCCACTTTTCTTATTCTTCAGTTGCTTTTCTTGCCTCCTTTCCCCATTTTATGATCTTCCCTTTTCTCTGTAGTTTCTCCATTTAGTACTATATCTTTAGGGATTTGGTGAGAGGAAAATGAGTTAAGACTAGATCACTGGGTAAGTAAGTAGGGAAGCTGAAATATTTTAGTTTTTTCCCTCCTTCTGACCAAGCAATGTGAACTAAATATGATTTATGGTAGTTTTGCAGTATTTCTGAAAGCCAGAAATATGAAAATATGCAGTATTTCTGAATGTTAGAAATATGATAGATGTACTTTCTTAAAATATTATTTAAAAAGCCTGTCTCTTGTTTCTTTATATAAATTTCCTAATTATGAGTAAAAGAAATGAATAAGAAAGAAATGGATTAGCCTTGTCTCACATACTGGAGAAACTAAGTAGCATTATATAATATTTCTTATTCTGAATTTTCATGAAATCTATATATTTCAAGCTATGGCTATCTGGGGCAAGGTTATATTTACATGAGTATCACATTAAGCTCTAGTCCTCAACAAATGTGGTCAGAAGATATGTTCATATATCTTTGGAAGGAAAAAAAATCACAGCATTGTTGAACTGATTTAAATATGTATCGTGAAGTTGTAGTAGGAAATAATAGATATGGTTTGACTGGAGCCTCAACAATGTCTGCAAGGGGGGTGCCTGGGTGGCTCAGTTGGTTAAGCTTCTGACTTAAGCTCAGGTCATGATCTCACGGTTCGTGGATTCAAGTCCTGCGTCGGGCTCTGGGCTGACAGCCAGCTCAGAGCCTGGAGCCTGCTTCAGATTCTGTGTCTCCCTCTCTTCTGACCCTCCCCTGCTCATCCTGTCTCTGTCTCTCTCTCAAAAATAAATAAAACATTAAAAATAAATTAAAAAAATACAGTGTCAGCAAGGGCCAAAGTGAGGTTTTTTGTTTTTTGGGTTTTTGTTGTTGTTTTCTTCGCTCTGCTTTAACAACTGTCCTGTAATCACGGTGGCTGCCAGAGTTCCAGGCATTGCACAGGCAGGCACCACGTTGCAGCAAGATTCTGGCCTTTACTTTGGCTTCCTTTTCAGTAGTGAGGCAATGTCTCCCAGGAGCAGTGTCTGTGGGAACCATAAGACCTTACCGGCTTGTATCACATTCCATGCTTGCAATTAAATAAAGCAGATTGAATCTTGAGATTGGGGTAAGACCACCCTCCCTGAGAGAGGCATGTAAACTATATCAATTTTGGTAAATAGGGAAGAAGGGCAAGTATCCATAGTACAGGCAAGTGACAATGACTACTAGAGCATTTGGTTTGTTTCCACATTACAGTTTGTTTTTTCCTGTTGTCATTCCTGCTGAAATTTGTGTGTATATATGTAGTATCTGTTTGCATGAGAAAGAGAAAAAAAAAAGATGATTCTTATATTGTTAGATTCAGCAGGCTCATGGAAAGTAGCTTCTTGAACATTAGGAATGAATTTGAGAAAATGCATTTTGTTTCAAGTGGTGAAGAAAATAGTTACTTATATTCCATTTCTGCTAATCCTTCTTGGTTAACCACATGTTTGTTTCGGGCTCTCAGTATCTATAATGTTTCCATCGTTAATTTAGAGATTGTGCATTGTTCTCTTTTGCAGCCCACAAAGAAATATCGTCATTATTATATGTTTAACTTGCTCCCAGATTGATTAGTCACGGGTATGTATTGCCAAATACAGTGTAGTGTATTATATAGAGAAAAATCACTTTGACCAAAAAGATGCTTCTGCATTATGTGTGTATGATGCTTATGCAACGTAGTGAGGGATAGTTGTTGGTGAAGACTCAGTTTCCTTCCATTGAAAAACAACATTCAGAAGGCACTCAAGCTGCTGCAGGAAACAATGAAAAGAAGGAAACGTTAGTCAAGGGTGAAAGGCACCATATGTCCTTCAGTACCTAGGCACAACAGGGAGTCAGCCTAATAGCTGTCTTAATGCCCCCTGTTGTGTGTAGGTATTGAGGACATATGGTATATTTCACCCTGAACTGTGAATTTCCTGAAACAGCTGTAATGTTCTTTTAATGTAGTTTGTGTTGGTCATTATATAGAAGCGGAGATGTTTAAAGCATCCCCCTTTCTCCCACTCACAACAATCAAAGGCAATTTATATTTTGTTGATGTACACTTCTAACTATTGAACTTTCCCATTTTGAAATGTTACCTGCCCACCCTCTACCTCTCTCCCTTCCTCTACAAATCCTTTTTCCTCTTTTCATTTCTTGATTCTGTTCCCTTTTCCTCTTTTCTGTAATTAGTAGCAAAGGGCTACTGTTGAGGATAAAGAATGACAGTTTTTTCAAGTTGTTTTTAAAATGACAGCTTGAATTTCAAACCTGTTTATATGGATTTTTATTTTTAAAATGTTGAACAAATTTAGACCTCAATTTCAAGTTTGGGATTTCAAATATATTAGTAAAAGTGGGAAGCTCTGTTCATGATCTCCTGAAGAGTCAGGTTTTTTTTTTTTTTTTTTTTCTCTTCCTTAGGGGCATTTTATGCTTGTTCTGAATTCACACAGCCACTTCTGATTTGCAACCTGTGACTTAGAAACAGTTGAATAGGATTCTTAGATTCAAACAGTAAAACATAACATGATTGTTAAAATGAGAAAAAAAAATCTTATGAGGGTCATGTGGAGTGTAAATTATGAAAAAATTAAGTAAACCTATAGTCAGGGATAATGGATGAAGGATATAATTTCAGAGAGACATTTTTGATGTGAAATTGATTTGGCATAGGTATAACTGTTAAAAAGAAAGTTCATCTGAAATCAATGAAGGTGATTAATAGCTCACATAAGACACAAACGACACATCTTAGAGAACAGTTACTTCTCAAGGGTGATTTTGGGGGAGGGGAGTGAAAATTTACAGCATTCAATTAGGACCCAAGTAATTGCTTACTTAAATTAATAGTAGCTCAACATTTAAGAAGAAAATATGACAAGGGGGAGAAGAAGGGGAGAAATGGTGGGGGAAAGGGAGAGAGGAAAACCATGAGAGACTCTTGAAGGCTGACAAAAACTGAGGACTGATGGATGTGGGGGGGAGGGGGGATGGGCATGGAGGAGGGCACTAGTGGGGATGAGCACTGGGTGTTATGTGGAAACTAATTTGACAATAAACTATTTGTAAAACAAAACAAAACAAGATAAAACAAAAAAAAGAAGAAAATGTGAATATGCAATAAGCTGTAACACTTTGCCTTCACATGAGGATGTAGTTTTGAATTGTGGTAAATGACAGACATCTGTCATTTTAAGTGTGTTTACCTAGCTTAAATTATATATAGTTCTGAAGAATAAGTTTTTCATATTTTACTTGGCTGTGGTAATGTGTGGGATGTAGCCATCATTCCTCCTTAAAGATTAAGGAACTGAAATGCACACAAAAAAGTGTCAGAGCCAGTTGTTATTAACAAATCCACCTGCTCAGATATCTTTGCTTTGGTAATAAATGGAGCTGGATAAGGACAGATTTGGCTAAGAATTCTTCCAGGCATTTCTTTGGTGAATAAAGGTTTTAATAACACACTGTATACCCTAACTACATACAAATGTTTTAACATAGGTCGAATAGCTTCCCAGAATAATATTAAAACTAGCGATATTACCTTGGAATTTATGATAATAGCTATAAAAATTTACTTTTATTTATTTCTGATAAAAAGATTAATCAAGTAAAACTAAGCAAAAGAAATATGATATAGGAGTCTACTTGAGGAAATTGATTGGCATAGTATTTCTAAAGATTGGTAGAAGATCTTTATAACAAATTTCTGTATATTTAGACTAGAACCAAATTATCAGTATTAATAACTCAGGGTTTTTTGGTATGTAAGGTGATATTTAGTTAAGATATTTCATAATTCTTGTTTAACAGTAATATGCATTTTCTTTCCTTAGTTCATAGAGATTTTTTTTTTTCAATTTGCATCAGGGTTCCAGTCACAAAACTGACTGTCCTTTGTGATAAGTGTATATCTAGAGCAGTGTTTTTTAAAGTTTAATATGCATAAAAGTCATCTAGGATCTTGTTAAAAATGCAGATTCTGACTCAGTCTAGTATGATGCCCACTTTTTTTTTTTTTAATTTTTTTTTTTTTATTTCTAGGAGAGAGAGAGAGACAGCGTGAGCAGGGGAGGGTCAGAGAGAGAGGGAGTCACAGACTGAAACAGGCTCCAGGCTCTGAGCTGGCAGTCAGCACAGAGCCCGACGTGGGGCTCGAACCCACGAACCGCGAGATCACGACCTAAGCGAAAGTCGGACGCTTAACCGACTAAGCCACCCAGTCGCCCCTATGATGCCCACTTTTATGTATTTCTAAAAAAAGCTCCCAGGTCATGTTGGCATTGCTGGTTCATTTTGAGCAAATGGCTCAATTCAGTTTCTCATATTCCTTGGCTACAAATGGATGCACTTAGGAAGATGTTTAAAGTTACCAATACCTAGTCCCATTCAGACAACTGAATGAAACTCTTGATGTGGGGTGCAGACATCAGTATTTTTAACGTTACCCAGGTGATATGAAAATGAAGCCACAATTGAGAACAGCTGTTTGAGATGACACCTGATTTCTGTTCAAGCTCTATGATTAGTACACGAGATGTACTTTATGAAAACATGTGTTCTGCTGGAAAATGGGGAAACCTGTCAACTACAGGAGATTGGGTAAGAAAATGGATAATTTTTTGGATAGTGAATTCACATTAGTGCTACATGTCTCTCACTGAAAGGAGCAAAACAAGAAGACTGAAAAATGTAATTGAATACCACTAAGAGTACCAAAGGGAGATCAAGAATCCATTAAAAAAAAAAAAACGGTTTGGCTTGGTGCAAAGTTTGTAACATGAAGCAAAGACAAGACAAAGGTCAAGGCCATATCTAATTAATTATGGGAAAAACCACATGTAATTAACAGCTGTATGGGATAAATACCCATGTCTGTGTACTTCTAGAGGTGAAATGGATCTGCTCAAGTGTGGACCTATGTTAGTTACTCTTAGTTTAGTTTAACTTAACCAATTCTTTGGTCCCATGAGACAGTGTCCTTATACCACTGTAATTATAATGACAATCAACCCCGTCTTCTGCATTTCCTGTCCAAACCCTTGATTTAGTTTTCTCTCTGATATTTATCACCTTCTGACACACCACAGTATGTATTTCCTTTGTTTGCATCAAAATGTAGTGACAGAAACTTCTGTCTTATTTTTCTTCTTGTATCCAGGTGCCTCAGCAGTGTAGAGCACAACATATGTATCTGGGATAAATATGTGTTGAACATGGAAATGAAATGAAACAAAGATAGAATAGGATAACAAAATAACAAAAGAAAAAGGGAGGATAAAGAATGTGATCTTAACACTTGAAAGTAATGTAAAATTACATGTCAACTAAAATAAAAAAAAAGATAAAGATGAAAATACCAGATGCCTGACATAAAAAAATAAAGTACTCTTTTTAATCTAAGGATCCATTTTGTTTCCTCCTACCAGCTAAAGGAATCTTTGCATTTGTTGCTTTTATATGAAAGCTTGGCCTTATGAATTATTGTGTCTTGAGTTTTTTAAGATGTCTGCACCATAATATCAAATTAACAAAATCTAAATTAAAATTTCACAAAACCTTTAAAATTTTATAGGTAAAATATTTCAGATATCATACTGGGTACTTCAGTTATTAAAGTCCTTAATTCGACTGAAAAAAATTACTCTTGCATATTTGCAAGATAAACTGAAAACTTAAAAACTATTTTTCCCCATTTGTTCAGAGAACTTGGTAATTTTCAGATTAAATATTCTTTTGGGGGGGGCACAGTAAATAATCTGTTTGGGAACCTATCAAATAATGGCAGACTCCTACTTTAAATTCAGAAAGGTATTTTAAATTTATTATAAATTCTTAGAATTTAAGGTAGCAATGAGAATCGAACAATGAGTTGATATCCTTACTTTTGAGTCAATACAATGGCAATTCTTATTTGTGTATAATCTGGTTATAAAGGAAAACTTGCTCACTTTACATATCTGATACAACCTGGTACATTCTAGGATTCTTTAATTTTATGTATAACTGAAAACAAAGGAGGACAAAAGGAAATACTGGTAACAGTGGCGTGATACGACTATTTCGCTTAATGGGATCTTTGGTAGCCTAAAGTCTATATAAACAATCATGACAGTCAGCTAAATTGATAATTTCTTGATATTGTTTATGGATATTTTACTTTATTGGCTTTGTTATTATTTCAATTTCCTATCCTTTAAAGTATGTACAGGAGGGAAAATGTCTGATCACAACACTTCTATTTAAAGACTATAAAAATTATATTTTATGGTGTCTATAATGATAATTTGGAACATGATTTGGCCGCAGTGTGTTTAGATAATTATAGCTTCCTTTCTACTCGGTTATACTTCCATTCTGTTTTTTTTTTCCCACCCTATTCCGTAGTAACATCTTTTGGTTTTAAAAATATAAATTAACAACAATTATCTTTTATTTCACTAAATACTGCTCAAAACAGTTGAGTTAATTTGGGTTAACTTGAATCAGCAGACACTTGAGTCAAATAGTGAATTTTAGGGAAAATATGGTTGAATCAGTGGGAAAAAAGGGGGACAATTGCCTATAAAGAGAGTCCTATCTCCCCTCCATTAAGTTTAATTGCGAACATTTTAGGCATGATGAATCACTGCTGACCGTAGGCCACTTCACCGCCATTCTGTGGTCATTGTGGGTGCTTGTGGCTACAAGTTTTGTATTTCAATTAGTCGTGGGAAGAAATTGTAAGCATGATTATAATAGTGTAGGAGCCTTTTGTAATCTGCACATGAAACGGGAAAAAAATACTCTTTAGAACTCGTTGGCCTACTAAAACCTCAAACTTTGACTTCATGGAAGTTAAAAAATGATCCCTTTCTTTTTGGTTCTGTGTATAGTCAGGTGGAACAATCCGAAAAACCATTTATGAGAAACATTAAAATACGCTTTGAGAAAACCACCATAACTGTATTTTAAAATTGTTTTGCAAAGCCTTGGGCAGTTTAAAGAGCCAAGCAAACAAAAGATGTAAAATTACTTTAGCTGTTCTCTAGCCTGTAACCATCAGAATAAAACAAAACTGGCTGCTATGGGATGATTGTAGAAATAATGCAGACTGAGACTCTGATACAGGGCAGAATTTTCTAGTTATTGGAAAAGAGAAAGAAAATCATGGCAAATGAGGTCATGGGGTCATGCCACATGAAGCATCGTGAACATACAAATATTTTCTAATAGGAAATACTTTAATAGATATTTAGTAACTAGAGTCAGAAATCAAAATGAACAGAGGGGCATCACAATGGCAATATGCTCAGAATAAAGTTTTTTGTTGGTATATATGAATTCAGTTTTAGTATTTATTTGGATTAAATATGGTAAATTCAGTTTTTAAACAAACAAGATAGAAATATGCTAAGCGAAACAAGTCAGTCAGAGAAAGACAAATATCACATGATTTCACTCATATGTGGAATTTAAGAAACAAAACATGACTATAGGGGAAGGGAGGGAAAATTAAGATAATATAAAAACAGAGGGAGGCAAACCATGAGAGGCTCTTAAAAACAGAGAACAAACTGAAGGCTGATGGAGGGAGGTGGGTAGGGGGTTAGGCTAAATGGGGGGTGGGCATTAAGGAGGGCACTTGTTGGGATGAGCACTGGGTGTTGTATGTAAGTGATGAATCACTAAATTCTACTCCTGAAACCAATGCTACACTATATATTAACTAACTTGAATTTAAATTAAAAAAAAATGCAACAAGAACAAAGAAGTAAGAAGGGTTGAGAAGTGGGATTTATTTTTCTTACCTGACTATGAACAGAAATGATGACTAATTCTAAGGTATAAAGAGCTTCAGGGTGCTGACATAGATATAGTCTTAGATTTAAAAAAAAATAAAGTAGGCTGCCTGGGTGGCTCAGTCAGTTAAGCATCTGACTTCGGCTCAGGTCATAATCTCACAGTTCGTGAGTTTGAGCCCCATGTTGGACTCTGTTCTGACAGCTCAGAGCGAGCCTGGATCCTGTTTCAGATTCTGTGTCTCCCTGTCTCTCTGTTCCTCCCCTGCTTGCACTCTGTGTCTCTCTCAAAAATAAATAAAGAATAAAAAATTTTTTTTAATATAAAAAGAAGCAAAAATAATTATGTGTGTTGTTGCCCTATGTATAGGTATGCCTTGCCCTATGTATAGGTATGCGTATAAACACAAGGAAAAAATGAAAAGTAACAAAGTATGTAAAGTAAGTGAAGTATTTACTTATAAAATGGGAGATTGGCCTGGAGCAAAGGGGAACTTTGTTACATAATTTTAATTTTTTACCAGAAGTCATGTAGTGATTTTATAATTATTTTTGGCAAATTATTATAAGAAAAAAGAAGATAAAATTTATGCCTTTGAGATAGAAAGTGTAAAACTAGAAGGTGATTAATGTTTCCAAGTTTCAAAGTAGTTAGACTGGCCAGAGGGTGCTAATAGAAAAGTCCAAAGTTTGAACTTCATAAACACATGTCTTGTTCGGGACGTTTGCACTTTCTAGTTTGCTTGCCTCCTTCGAGGCAGTCACATGGCCTCAGGCTCTCCTGGTAGATAGTTACAAGACTGATTCCTTTCCTTTATCTCTGACAAAATGACATTTCTTTGGGTGGTCCAGACTCCCCTTCCTAACATATTGGCTGCTACTCTTTCCTCATTTCTTTACCCTGAATTTGTTTCCTTCATAGCATTTTTCACTGAATCACATGTATTTTCAAGTATTATCATGTTATTAGGTGTTTCTGGCACTGGAATGTAAGCTCCATGACCAAAGGGCCTGTGCCTTTTTCTCTTTCTTGGCACCTATAACAGTGCTCAGCATGTAGCCGTTGTTAAAAACATATGTATTGAAAGGAGAAAAAGACTCTTATAGACCCTGTCTTTAAAGATGCTGTTAGGAACAAAAGCCAAATAAGGTGGAACCTACGATAGGGTGCCAAACAGAATATTATCAACTTTTATGGAAGTTAATTTGTTCCATTTACAAATACTCTTTATATCTTATATTTCTCAGCTCTTAGATATTTGAATGTGTCTTTTGGTGTTAAGTGAAAAATTTTAAATTAAAATTCAATGTAGAGAAAATTATAGCTTAATATTAAGTCTGGACCATCTCTTTGCAGTCTCTAATTTCTCATCATTTCTGCTAATGGCTACCACAGAGAGTCTAAAGGAAGAAACTGTGGCCTGAGAATGTTGTCTTGGCTCAGAAGCAACCTATTGCATATATTAAAAGTACTTCTCAGTCATTATGATGGACTTACATTTTTCTTTCCTCATATTTTCTATTTAATTATTAATAGGTATTCCTATAAGCATACAGTAACAAGAACACTCAGATGTGTGGGTGTTTGATTAAAAAGCCTTTTAGTCATAGTGTCTATATATTTTTGGGGGGAATATTTTTGTCTAGGTTTTATACTAGATTTTATATGCCAAATAAAAATCAATGTGAAGTTCTGTCCAAAGTTGTTCCAAATTGTAGGCTTTACAAATCCCCTCTCCCTTAAAAACACTTGGTAGTACAACATTTTAGAGCAAACAGCTCTTGCCTTGAATATAATATACAGTGAAGGCAGAATTTTACAAAACTTCAACTAAAATATAAATATTGGGGAGGCTAAGTTATTTTCTTACCTATGATGAATGAAAATTTGCAAGATAGTGATGTTTTATTGATTTCTTATGTACTTTATCATCAACATTTCAAAAATTAATTTCATTTTGTTGCTTAATTGAGTGACTAGTTTATTTCTATGAAAGATGTTTAGTATCACTAAAAAAAAATGCACGTAAAACAATGAATTAAAGTTGCAAAATGTTTCAAATAAGCACATGAGATGTTACCATTAATGTTATAAATGCTAGACAACAAATATAGATTTAAAATAACCAAATATGGTAAAGAAACAATGTATATGCAGGTAAATATAAATTTCTGACACTGAGGATTATCTAGGAAAAAAAGTTTCTTATTTGAATGGTGTGCATGTGCATAAGCATAATGATAATTTAGAATTTTAAAATCACTCAAGGCATGTTTTGATCCTCAGTCATTTCAGCTCTACCCATGACAGTGTAAGTGTGGCAACAAAATATGGGACAATATCAGAAAGGACACTGCTGGCGAGCGATAGGTTGCACATACACATCTGTAACGGTTTGTGCAATTTTCGATAGGTTGCACATACACATCTGTAACGGTTTGTGCAATTATGATTTCTGCATTTCAAGAATAAAAAAAAGGAAAAGTGCAAAGCAGTGTGCAGTAGGTAAGATGGGAGCTAGGATGCACCACTATAAAGTTATAAAGAGTCTGTGAAGTTGAAAATATAAGTTATTGAGGTTTTAAATGAAAAAATATTGTCATAATATTATTAATAGTTATTCTGTGTGCACTTTTAAGTAAGACATTTACTTCCTCATTTACATCTCCTGACAAGCTTGTGAGATAGACTGTAATTATTTTGCTTTTTTGGAAAAGCAGTTGAGCCACAGAGTAATGACAAAACTGACCACAGGTCAGGGGAAGAGTAAGTCCTTGAACCTTAGGTCCACTGAATTCACAGATTTTTAAAAGTCAGAATTTTTAGAAGAGTTTACAGTTTTATTTGAAATTGGAGATTAGGAACAAATACTAGAAAATACTATTCCACATGGTGAAGAATACATGTTTTTAAATCAAGAGGTAAATGAATGGATTTTCAAAGGATTTGAGAACCTTACTCAGTATACACTAAATTTAATTTGGCACTAGCTTCATTCTTAAAGTTGAAGGATGATCTCCTGTGTCTTCCTGTAGAGTTCCTTCTGAGGTCCTCTCAGGGAGCACTGCAATGCCAAAGCTTCTAGAACAACCTACAAAACCTTTGACTTTGAGAACTGGGAATTTTAAGCTGTAGTTGAATTCTGTTTGTAGTTAAGTTTTATCAAATGAGTAACTAAATATTATCCAAAAGGTAAAGAAGAAGCAAAACAAAACAAAACAAAACAAAACATGAGACAAAGTAGTAGAGATAGAATGTATGTTAGAAATTCCATTGGCTTCTATAACAATTTTTTAGGAATATAAGATGATAATTACAATGGAAGCATTCCTGAAATATACCATATTCTAAACCAAACTTTTATTCAGAGATAGTATGTCTGTACTTCTCGTATTTGGACAGTAGATTAAAAGAACTTGAAAAATTTAAGCAGATTAGCACAGGTTTTTATTATAATTTTAAGTGTTCCAATCTGTATTCCTCCATTACAGAAAATATTACTGTGTAAGTCCATTAGTTTTCAATGTGCAAGGGCGGTAGAACATCAGTACATTGGGGAAGCTTTTATTTATTTATGTATGTATGCGTGTATGTATGTATGTATGCTGGGTTTGCTGGTTTGCAAAGTTTTTGCTTCCTGAGAATGAGGAAGAATGAGCACACTGAGAAAACAGATGATATAATTGCAATATGTGTATTTGCAGAGCTATATTTCTGAAATAATTGTGGTAGTGGGTAATGAAGACATAAAAATTACTCTAGATATTTAACAGAGTGATAGAACTCATCGCCAGCCTTTAGTCATCATCTGACTCCAGCAGTTCACTCAAGCTTTTGAATGTTAGAGCAAATTGAAAGATGGAAAATGACACATTTAGAGGCATATTATGCCAGGACACTCAGGTTACACATTTCTGTTACAAGAATTATAGCTTACATTTAATAAACAACTGCTATGTGAAAAACACTGTGTTAAATACCTTATATGCAATATATTATTCAATTCCCATAATGATTCCATAAGGTGATGCTATCATCATCTTCAGTTTTTTTTTTTGAATGTTTGTTTATTTTTGAGAGACATAGAGAGACAGAACAGGAGCAGGGAAGGGGCAGAGAGAGAGGGAGACAGGATCTGAATCTGGCCCCAGGCTCTGAGCTGTCAGCACAGAGCCCAACTCGGGGCTCGAACCCACAGACCGTGAGACTATGCCCTGAACTGAAGTCAGATGCTTAACCAACTGAACCACCCAGGTGCCCCTCATCATCTTCATTTTTAACATACAAGGAATTTAGCTTATTATTAACTAGAAAATTAATAGTTAATTTTAATTAATTTGGGCCAAGAGAGGGTACAGAATTTACAGTTGTCTGATTGCAGATCTATGGTCTGAACCACTAAGCTATTATACACATATATCATAAATTAAAACAAGAAATAAAGTTTATGGAATAAACATAGTCTAAATAATATTCAGTCTTCAGACTAACTAAATAGATGTATATGTTGGGGTAGACAAGAATGAGGAGTGGTTATTCATAAACACTAGGGTATTTTATTTTCTGTAATTAGGTAATGATTTTTATGGAAGGGAGTGAAATTTTCAACTATAGAAACTTTTTTTAAAGCTTATCTATAAGTACAAAGATAGACTCTTAATGGATACAGAGAATCTCATGGTTGAAGAATATTTCCAGATGATCCCATGCAACTGGTATTCTAGTGGAAGAGAATGATTGGTGTTAGAGAGCTATTTGCGGCATTACCAGAAGACAATAAACAAACACACGTTGCATAGAATAAGACTACCTGGTAAAAAGGAATATTTGTTCTATGTTTATGGGGGTAGTAATGGAATTTATAGTTGCGTGTTGAAAATATCTATAGCATATATGCATAGATGTAGATAGCAATCAAGTATTTGCGCTGTTTTCCAAGTGATATAAATAAAAATTAGTGTGTAATTAAGGCAATTAAAACTTGATCTTATTCATATAACACATAGTAGCTGTATAATAGTGCTAAACCACTTTAAAATACAATGCTCTGATATACCCAGGAAAGATTTATTAAAAACAGAAGATGTGTTAACGGAACCGCTGATACTTTGGTAGCTATTGACATAGTAACTATAGATAAAGTATAATTCATTGAGAAATAGTGGCTTTTTTTTGGTATCAGAGGCCACTGACTGAGCAGGCTAACTGCTTCAAATCTGTTTCTCTAGTAATCTTTCAAGCCAGGATACATGTGGCTGGACCTGGACACAGGCAACTATTAACTCAAGTGATCTAGATGCTCTTCTTTTCTAAACTAGTGTTGTTCAAACTGCTGATCACCACCTAGTAGAGGGTTATGCAATCAGCTTAGGAGGGCTTATGCATATTTTCTGTATCATAGACATGAAAAAACTGGCAATGTCCAAATGGCTCTCATGGACTAAGGATGACAGTTTTATGAAATATTTTCTTTGAACCATAGATGTGTGTGGAGAATGTAGAGATTGGGCAATAGAGAGGTATAGAAACTTGCGTATGGTTCATAAAGTGAAATGCATTTCTGACTGAATGGAGAAGAGTAAAACAATAATTAACATTTCTCTAGGACATCATCATGAAAAAGCTGATAAAAACTTCCAGTGTGGACACCCAATAGTGTTGGGTTCTCCCTAGTCCCATTTGTGGGACTCCTGTTTAGGAGCATGATTTGTTCTACTTTCTGTGTCCGTGAAGTCCATCCCACCCACCTATCATGTAAACTTCCTTCAGATGCTCCGACAGGGGAGTTTTGCAATTTGTTTCTCTTTTGATCAATCCATCTTCTACGCTGTTTCCAAATGAATTTTTCCCGACCAGACCCCTGCTTAGAACTCTTTAATGGTTCTTCATATGGTACAGGTTAATTTTAAACTCTTTAATTTGGGATACAGGGTGGTTTTTTTTTTTTTTTTCCACATTGGCCCTTACCAATATTTCCTATCGTTCTTGTACAAAGACCTGAGATTCAGTAAAGCTGAAACACTTGCTGGACCAGGTTGTTTAAGGGCATTTCACACCTTTATGTTTAGGCTCAGGTATGTCCTTATTTATTATTTCTCTCTTTGTAAACCAGTAAACCTTTAATTTGTTCTTGAACTCTCTATTCCTGCATCCCCTTCTGTGTGAAATGTTCACTGATACTCCCCACCCCAGCGAGAGTAAAATGGGTCATCTTTTCTGCTTTCATGATCCTTTACAAGGCTGTCTCTCCCATTATGTCTTCTACAGCTTTTTATTCCAAATGTATAATACAGTACTTAGGACATAATGAGAGATTAATATATATTTGTTGAGTGAATAACTGTCAGTAATCATGGAGTTATAGATAAAGATATTAATATTTGCTGGACATATTCCTTTGATTGTTGCTCTCCTTTTTCCAAAAACTGAATAAATATAATTAATATACCAACACTGCAGAATTGAAAATTAGTTTCCATATGACATAATGAAATCATCATCATTTAGTAGACATGATGCTTTGAGCCCTGCAAATAACTCCTTGTCTAAGCTGTTCTTGATGAGTTATTATTTTAGTCTGCAGAACAGTGAAGGGAAATGATTTGTGTGTTTATAAATAGTTTCTGTATCATGTGTGTTGGGTTTGTGTGGAGAAGAGTGAGAAGCATTGGTATAGGAAACACAATAGAGAGAATGGGAAAGACATCATGACGAAAAAATATGTTTTCCATGTTTTTCACCAGTATTTTGTTTCAGAGAGTGTTTGATGACTACCAGGAAGTATAAATCAAGATTTGAGGGTCAAAACTGTATTGAATCAGTCATTCATCTTAAAGAAATAGGGAATTAGATACAAGTTTAATTTTAAAAATGAAAACTGAACTAAAATGAATAATATGCTTGCTTTTTTAAAAAAAATAAAAAATGATTACTCAAGATAAATTAAAAGTTTGACGTATTATTTTGTAAAATTGTGCTCACCTTCCTTGTGGAATAATGAAGCATTTTCCTTTAGCATTTGAACATACACCATAAATTAGATAAATTTTCTTGGCATGTAGTTTTTCAATCACACTACTGCTATAATAGATAATCAAAGAGAGATTGAATCCATATCTTACAAATGTAATCATAAATAGATATTTCACACTAACGTTGGCAAGTGTGATCTGAAATATTGTACAGATGTGCAATATAAAGAGATTAAGCTGACATCTGTGTTTCTGATAGTGAGGTGTGGATTTCAGACACACAGAGACTTATGGAATGATGGAGCCAGACATCCAAGCATTATGTTGAAGAACAGGTTTGAGGAGTGAAGGCAATGACTAAATTTTATAAAACCTTCCTTTGTAATTCCTATTAGGCTTGTGTAAGGTATGTATTTTTATTTATTTATTTATTTATTATTATTAGTTTTGTTTATTTTTGAGAGAAAGATTGCACATACATATGTGCTTACATGAGCGGGAGAGGGGCAGAGAGAGAGAGAGAGAGAGAGGGAGACAGAGGATCTGAAGTGGGCTCTGTGCTGTTGGCAGAGAGCCTGATGCTAGGCTCAAACCATGAGACTATGACCTGAGCTGAAGTCTTATGCTTAACTGACTGAGCCACCCAGGCATCCCTATTTGTTATTTTTAATGGAAGGAATATAAAATGTATTAGGTCTTGCTGTGGGTCTTTATAGAATATCCCTATGAAGTAAATATTCTTACTTATAACTTATAACCCATGTAATGTCTTATTTTTCTATCCATCAAGCACTATATGTATATTCCTCAACAAGCATTTTCTACCATGTATTTAAAATAACATTCCCTCAGCCAGACTATGAAATCCTTGTAGACAAGGACTGCACCCTTAGACTGGTAATAAGTTTCACTTTCTTAGACTTTGTGATACAGAGGACCCCACTCTAGTCCTGCTCTAGCTCTGCCTTTTCCTATGGGGCATAAAGTCCATAGGGCAAGAGGGTGTACCTACCTATGGCCCATATTCGGCCCTCCTGATTTTTAGCCTATGCCTCTATTAACTGAAAATGAACATGTCTCATTCCCTGTACCTTTACCTTGTTTATACATTTCTGGCCAGGCACTTGTCTCATTATATTCTTTGAAACATTAAGCTCATCCTTGCCTTAGGATATTGCACTCAGTGTTTCCTCTACTTCCTGTACTAGGCTCTCCATTCTGAAGGATAAATACTTTCCTGTGGTCAGCTTTCAGATGAAATGTCACCTTCTCAAAGAGATTTTTCACTGATCTTATATGTCAAATAAATTATTTTGTTTCTGCTCTTTAAAAATTTTCTGCTGTGTGTGTGTGTGTGTGTGTGTGTGTGTGTGTGTGTGTATGTATGTGTATTGGTCTGTGTGGAATACAAATTCCATGAGAGCAGAACTTTGTCTTCTTTTTCATTGTGTTGTTTTCTGCCAAATCTCTAGTGCCCAAAATAGCACCTAGGACATAAGAGACACTCAGTAAATATTTGATGAATCAATGATTGATGAATGAATTGTTTGAAATAATCTACATATCCAAATACATGTAAAAATGTTTGAATGAATGAATGAATGAATGAATGGTCACATCATTTTTCTAACTCCAAAGCTTATGCTCATTTCACTATTACACACTACTTACAACTATTCTGTGAACCCAACCAAACCTCTGTACTCTTACAGAGTTTGAGATGACAGGATTGTTGTACCCTGTAAAAAATGTTCCAAATTCTTATCTTTTCATACCCTTGCATTGTGACATAAGAGATCCTCCCATCGTTAAGTGGGGCCTCTCTCTCCTCCTCGTGTCTGCATCAGCCATGTCATGTGCTTTGCATGAGGAGTCATTCCAGACTTGATGGCAGACGGTAACTTTCCTTCTCTTGCTGCTGTGGAGAACCCTGGGACCACCATTTGAATAATCCCAGACTATTTTACTAGATGATGAGAAACAGGGCACAGTCCCCTCAGTTGCCCCAGGTGACTGGCTGTCAATTGCCACATGTGTAGGGTTGACACCATCCTAGATTATCCATCCTTCAGATGACCTTTCAAATATCCGCAGCCACATGACTAAGTTCAGCATATATCAACTGAAGTAGTTCAGTCTAGAAGAATTGCCCAGCTTATTATGAGTCAGATACATGGTGGTGGTTGTTTTCATCACTAAGTTCAGGGGTAGCTTGTTACACAGCAAAAACTAACCAATACTGAGACTATGGGAAAAAATAAAAACACATCTTGTTCCAACCATGTCCTTGTAAGTTCAGGTAACTTCTTAAAGAGTAAATATTAAACTCTGATACAGAGAAATTATTTTGAAATGGCCATTCCTAAAGTCTCTTTTAATGGAATGCCTCATTTGTTTGACAGAAGGAAAATTAGGATTTGCCTTCATATAATTGAATCTTATAATGAGTCATTTTTTAATATATCTCATAGATTATATTTAAGTGACAAACTGAAAACAAGTCACAATTTAAATAGTACAGAGGTAGAATTAGACTAGATAAAAGTCAGGGCTTCTCCTGGATGCTGACATCACAGGATTTGCTGCAAGTGGGTTAAAGTTGGAATAATGGCAGTGGGACCACAATTTTAGAACATCCTATTAGATCCATGGCTTACATGAATCTTTATTTTGTAAATGATACAAAAGTTACAGTTGAACAGCAAGAAATTTAATACCATTGAGTGGCATATTTTGATACACTGAGAATCACCATATTATTTTGGCTTAAAAAAGGAAATTTTGCTGAGTAGAATTGTGGCCTCCAAACATATTCCAATGAATGATTACAATACCACGCTAATCTGATGCTTAAATTTGAATTGCTAATATAAAAATTTGCCACTTATGCTGCCACTGTCAATACTTACTCTTGCTAAGCCAGATGTCTAATATCCATCCTGCACCTAAACATTAAACTGCTGATCTTGAAGAAAAAATTGAAATAGTTCATTCTCATTATTACAGTTGATCCCTAAGATGTAATGGTAAAACAGATTTTTATCATAATATAACTTATTATATTAGTATATATTCCCTTGTATTCTAATGTTTCTCTAGCCCATTAGGTACTTTGAACTGTCCTGCCAATGATAATATGGTTCAATATGTAGCTTTATGGCTTCCTGGTCCAAAAATCATGTATGTGATTCCCATGTCTCATATAAATGGTCTGTCCAGGCCACTCCAAAATTCCATTTCCCAGTATAGACACTATCATTTTAATGAAGAAATGAAATGAAGTTTTTCATCAGTTACTAGAAATGGAATTGTGGATATACTAATAACCACAACAAAAAGGAACAAGGGATTGAGAATAAAGTCTGTCTCTATTTCAGCCAAGTAAAGACCTTGAAATAGACTAAAACTTTTTATATATATCTAAAACACATCTAGTATCTATTATATTAAGATATTTTCCTCTTTCTCCCAAAGTAGAGTATCTTAGACAGAATCTCCAGTGTTGGAAGCCTGGATTCATCTGGTCTTGTCCATATATTTTTTTTCTGAGTGAGCCTTTGTCAAATACTTTACATATTCCTCCTGTACTGTTTTAAAATATATACAAAAGCCTTTGCCACTCCTCTTCTGAAAAGGTGCAGCTTAATTCTTACTCTTATTAGATGTGGGCCACACTTAGTGACTGTCTTCTAATGAAAGAGAATGTGGCACAAGTGATGGCTTGTGACTTTTGAGACAAGGTCCTAAAAAACATCATGGTTTCTTTCTTGCTTTTTCTTGGCTGAATCACTGATGGAGAAGCCAGTTGCCATGTTGTGAGGATGCTATATGGAAAGATCCATGTAAGAAGAAAAAGAGGCTTCCTTTCAACAACCATGTTGGAACCATCTGGACCATCTTAGAAACATATCTTCCAGCCCAGGGAAGTCTTTAGATGACTTCAATCTTTACCAGTATCCCGACTGTGATTTCATAAAAGAACTGAAGCCACAACCACTCAGCTAAATTCCTGAATTCCTGACCCACAGAAATAGTTCAATAATAACTATTTATTGTTTTATTTTTTAAGCTTTTATTTGAATTCCAGCTAACGTACAGTGTAACATTAATTTCAGGTGTACAATATAGTGATTCAGTGCTTCCACCTGACACCCAGTGCTCATCCCAACAAGTGTACTCCTTAATCTCCATCACCTATTTAAACTATCCCCTTTCCCACTTCCCTTCTCATAATTGTGAGTTTGTCCTCTGTAGTTAATGTTCATTGTTTTAAATGATTATATGTTGAGGTTATTTGTTACACAACCGTAGCTAGCTAATACACTCACTAAGGCAAGCAGTGAATTCAGTAAATGTGTCAAATAAAAATATTTCTCAAATGTTGATTGTTGATACTTTTTCTCTCTTGAAAATGAGTAGTTTGTCTGAAATGTCTTCTTCCTCCTTCCATGAAATCTTGTGAGCGTATTTTCAGGAAATTGTAAATTTTATGATATGGCAGTTGGGAAAAGGGCTTTATGTATAACTGAAGTTATAATATAAAGAGTCTAAGTTGAGAAACTATAAATACATGTGTAATTAGGTCTAAGTATGTATGTATGGAGTTACCTGATCCAAGATGCTAATTCATACAAATTTATTGGCACATAAGCATCTTTTCCTCTGTATCTCTATACATTTACTGGCATGTGAAGGCATTTTTTTTCTTTGAAAAATTGGAAAAGTGAAGAGTTTGGGATTGGAAAATGATAGTAATAGTGGGAGACTGAATAAGATGTGAGAAAATATATGTTTGAAGGCCAGCCTTGGGTTAGGTTTGATTTCCTACAGTAGTGAAGAAAGAGCCAGAAGCTGACTTCTCCATTCAAGAAAGTGTGTGTCACCTAGACTGTGCTTGTGGCTAGATACTCATAAAATATGAAACTTAATTATAAAAGGGATCATTCCCCTATTCTTTCATACAAACCATCAGTATCTTGTATTTCAGCATATCTTGGAATTCCTTGAGATATGTAGAAGATGCCTTATACCACATGATTTAACATCCTTAGGAAAAGAACATTGGAAGTAACATAATGGGCAGTGACTGGAAGTTTTTAGCAGTTGGCTTCACCAGCATAGCAAAGGCTAGTAAACTAAATGCAAGAGGAGAGGAGTAGAGCAGACCCTGTACCATGATTTGCAGTGGACAAGTTGTTTACTCATGTGAGACATTCTTTTGAGGATGCCCAGAAAAACTAGTATATTCTTTTTTTTTTTTTTTTAATGTTTATTTTTGAGACAGAAAGAGATAGAGCACAGGCAGGGAAGGGGAAGAGAGAGAGAGACATAGAATCTGAGACAGGCTTCAGGCTCTGAGCTGTTGGCACAGAGCCCAGTGCAGGCTCAAACCCACGGACCATGAGATCATGACCTGAGCAGAAGTCAGATGCTTAACTGACTGAGCCACCCACGTTCCCCAAAACTGGGATATTCTTTAGGAGACAAATCTCTAAGTAGTTAGATATCTTGTGGGTGAGGAAAGTGCAGTTACTTACAGCCACAATCTGGGAGGTCTTAGACATACATTTGAGTTGATAAATATACTTCCAATTTCTAAATGTTTCTTTCCTTTCTTTCTCCCTCTTTCCTCTCTTCATTTCTTTTCTCCCTCTCTTCATGCTTCTTTCCTTCTCTTCCAACTTTCTTCCTTTCCTTTTTGTTTCCCTCCATTCTAACTTCTAACTTCCCTCTTTTATCATACCTCTCTATCTTTCCTTTTTATTCTACGTAGTTTGGTTAGTGACCTTCTAGAAATTTGGTATGCTGGCTAAGTTAGAACTCTGATTCTATTTGGTGTTATTGACATGGGATTTTTGACACACACGTGTGCATGTGTGCCCCCCCCTCCCTACATCCTGTTTCATTTTAGACAACTCATTCTATTTGCTGACTCTTATAGGGGTGCTTTTAAGCTTAGTCTATGGTCTATCACACATCTATAGAACTTAGACAATTTAGTAATCATCTTATGTCATTCCAGATTTCTGTTAGTGGGGGTTGGGTATTACCTTGAAGACTTTTCTATTGCATCAGGTTGAAACTTGGCATAAATTTTGACACCCAGATGCAATATTTCTTCCTGATTGTATGGCTCATAGTCACTTAATAATGCATTGTTTTCCCAAATAAAACTCAGTGGAGGTACAACATCTGGTTTCTAGTGAAAAAACTAACTTAATTTACTCAAATCCCTGGTGTGATTTACAAAGCACCAAAGAAGGTGGAACGCTTTGACACATCGTAGAATACTGACTAACTGTGTCTGCATTGGCAAGGGTTTTCTAAATGGCTCATTTAAAGCAATCAGGGAATCTTTTATTTGGTACCTCCCTGACAGCCAAAATGTTTACATTTCTAAATGAAAACCTTTTTCTTTGGGTGAAAACATTTCCAAAAAAAGTAAATGCTTTGGTCCTTACAAGCAAAGACAGTGTTTTCCTTTGAACAGTGAAGATTATAAAATGTTTTCCAAAAATCCCCAAACATTATGAGGAAAGTGCAAGTGTTTGATAAATTCCTGGCTCGGGGTATCATTATTAGAAAAATTATAAGCAAGTTCAGACTTTTAATAGGCTATCCACTTTTGGATTAGAATAGTTGGATATTTGAAAATATTTCCAAACTATAACAACAGCAAACTGTGTGCTGATATGAAGAAAATCATCAGAGTAATTGAGATCAGCCCTCACATAAATGTATGATTATTATAAGTTACTAACAAAATGGTTTCAATGCCTCATTGTTTTTTTCTTTTTTTCTTGATTTGTTTCTTTGAGATGGTTGAACTTAGGTAATTTGTGTTATGTCAACATTTATTAAGCACCCTCTGCATAATGTGGTATGTGCTTTTAAAAAAAAAATAAAATTTGGAGTTGGGCCAGAAAATTCTCTTTGCCATAGTCAATTTTAAAAAAACTTGTGTGATAATTATTACATGGAGGGAAACAGGTCTTATGCTTGCTGAGTTCATCATAACACAATCAGCAAAGTCATAGTTAATGAGCTAAATAAATAAAACTAAATTTTCTACAACAAATATAGATGAATACATATAATTTCCTACAAAACTAAAACCTATTGCCTTAGGTTTTAATGATCACTATAATATGATAAGTCATTGTTGCATAGGTAGGAAGTGACATGAGAAATTCTTATAAACTTTACAATTTTAGAATAGAATTAATATAAAATTTATATGAAGTAACACCATCATGGCTAGTTATATTCTTATGACATCATGGTGCCTTCTAGTTAATATTTTTCAGCTTTTGCCTTTATCTATCAAGTCATAAGGTCAATGTGTGCTTCATTCACATAGTCCTTTGTTAACAGGTCTTTTTAATATTTAAATGCATCTTAATTGGCCTTTAAAATAAAGAATGAATTTGAAGAATTCAAACTTAACAGTTTTCAAATTCCACATCTGTTAATAAATTATGATAGAATCTCTCATAAATTATCTCCTATAACCCTTTACAACCTTCTCATCCCATTATATAAATGCTCATTTGTAGCAAAATGAAGCAAAGAATAATACACTCAATTGCATTGGAAATTTAAATAAAACATGAGAATATTTGTTCCTTCTGATTATCTACATTCACTCTATTAACAGAGTTTATGTTTTAACTTGACTCTCTCATTAAATGCAGTATTGCACTCAGCCCTATGACGGAATTATGTATTATCCTGATCACGATTTTGCACCTTAGTTTTCTTGTATTTTAGATACAATCTCCTACCTTGTAAGATGTTAATGTGTATTAAATATAACACATATGGGGCACCTGGGTGGCTCAGTCGATTAAACTTCAGACTTTGGCTCAGCTCGTGATCTCATGGTTTGTGGGTTCGAGCCCCGCATTGGGCTCTGTGCTGACAGCTAGCTCAGAGCCTGGAGCCTGTCTTCAGATTCTGTGTCTCCCTCTCTCTCTGACCCTCCCCTGCTCACGCTGTCTCTATCTCTCTCTCAAAAATAAATAAGACATTACAAAAAATAAGTACAGCACATGTGAAAATTCCTGGCACATATTAAATGTATACGGAAAGACTGTGGAGTTCTATAAGAAGTCATGCAAGATGATATTGCAGATTAATTTTACACCTTGCATAAGGACATATACAGACCATTTATTACAAATACTGTCAAAATCATAGAAGTATAATGGTGACTTCCTAAAATAAGTGCTATTTGTTTTTCTGTTTTGTTGTTATTTTGGTTTAATTATCCTGACATAAGTTGGTCACAAAATAGCATTTATTCATTCAGCACACATTTTGTGAGGTCTTATGTCACTGACATATTTCTAGAAGGTGATATGTAATAGTGCATCAAAGAAACAAAATTTGTGTCACAAATTTCTATTTTAATGATTCAGGGAGAAAACATACACAAAGGAACACCTGATGCATCAGGTAAGTAGTTGTACCAATAAAGGCTCTCCAGAGAAACAGAACCAATAGGGGTGTGTGTGTGTGTGTGTGTGTGTGTGTGTGTGTGTGTAAAGAGATTTAGTTTTTTATTTTTAATTGTTTTAAGTTTATTTATTTTGAGAGAGACAGAGCGAGTGGGGAGGGGTAGAACCTGCTTGGGAGTCTCTCTTTCTCCCTTTGCACCCCCCTCTGTCTTTCTGCCCCTCTCCCTGACTTTCATGTACACGTTCTCTCTCTAAAAAATAATTACTTAATTAAAAATTAAAAAAATAAAAAAGAATAGAACCAAGTCTTGGGATATTCTGATGTTCAGAGTTTGGGAAAATAAAAAAGCCCAACAACAACAATCATGAAAACAATAAAGTTGAAGTTGGATACATATCTTGAAATTTGAGGTATAAACAAACAGAAACCTGCAAGTTTTTTTTAAGGATATATTTCTTAAATTAGTGTAGAATTCTCCTCAAATGGTCTTATGTTTGATTGTGTTTTCAGTAGCCTTTTTATTATATTGTCCTACATGAAATTCTTGATGAATATTTCTATATTAAAAGCTCTGTTAGAGGGATGCCTGGGTGGCTCAGTCAGTTAAGGCTCCGACTTCGGTTCAGATCATGATCTCACAGTTCACTAGTCCAAGTCCCATGTTGGGTTCTGTGCTGACAGTTCAGAGCCTGGAACCTGCTTTGGATTCTGTGACTCCCTCTCTCTTCCAAAAATAAATAAACATTCAAAAACTTAAATAAATATAAGCTCTATAGAATGCTAATAACAAATGAACTTTAGTTAAACTGTTAAACACAATATTAAAAATTTTTTTGATAATGGAATCTTTTTATTTTTAATAGCAGCTGATTTATTCCATGGCCCTAAAATTATTATTATTATTATTATTATTTTTGCTACATACTAATACAATGTCTAATTTGATGTGATTTGTCTATTCTTTTAAATCTAATGGTTAATAGCATTGTCTCTATTTTTTTTTTTTTTTTTGGCACCTAAAATAGTGGAGATGGAGAGGAGTGTCTTGGTTGGAGATATTTTTTTAAAAATTATTTTTAAGTTTATTTATTTTGAGAGAGAGTGAGCAGGAGAGGGACAGAGGGAGAGAGAGAGAGACAGAGCGAGAGAGCGAGAGCACATCCCAAGCATGCTCCTTGCTGACAACATGGAACCTGATGTGGGGCTTGAGCTCACAAGAGTTCATGACTTGAGTCAAAACTAAGAGATGGACATTTAACCATTTGAACCACCCAGGTGCCCCTAGATATCTTTTTAATTTCAAAACAAGTAGAACTAGATCCTCGACTAAAGGATGAAACAGGGGAAAGAGACAGTTAAGGATGACTACAAGCTTTTTCCCTTAGCAGCTCATTAAAGTTATTCCCTGTAACTGAGATGGAAAAGGCTTCAAAGGTGAATGTGAGATCAGGATTGCTTTGTAGGATAGGGACTAAGTTAAATTTCACTCGAAGATGTCTAAAAAGCAATTGAACATTTGACTCACATTCAGAGAAAATTTATGACTAGATAAATTTGGGAGTGATGAACATAAGATATTATTTATGTCTTGAACTGAATGAGCTGATCGAAGTGGAATTTAGAGAATTCCAGAGACATTACAGGCTGCACCTCTCTCCAATAGATGGAGCAGGAAATGACAGTGATTTTTCAGTGGAAGTTTTGATATCCTCTTTATAACAGTAGAAGTCCAAAGTTAGTAGTAGAGAACATATTACCAACACACAAACCTCCTGCTATAGTCACTTATAATCTTGTGATGAATGGTTCAAGGCAAATAATTTCAAGTTTCATCTTTTCTCCTTCTTTCTAATGTAGTCATAACAGCCCTCTCTTTCCCTCCTCTCCTCTCCTCTATCTCTCTCTATTGCCTAACCAGTTTATTTAACATATCATTGAAATAATGTCTTACATGCATTGCATGCAGTATGTGGGGAGTTGAAATGCACACTAAAAGCATTTTATTTAACTTTAAAATTTCTACTAATCAGATCTTTTAAATTGTTAGATGCTGGGCAATTCATTTATTGATGTGTTATATTCAGTAGATAATTTTTTTCCCAGTGCATTTCCTTGTTAACCAATTAGAGAAGTTGGATTACTTTGTAGATACAGTCATTTCTGTCAAGTCTCACTTGTAATGCTTTTGCATTTCTGTCTTTGTTTCTTTTTTTCCTGCATTGATTACTGTTTGGATTCATCAAATTAATGGTTTTGGAATCATTACACACAGTCATAGATCTGGGACAGAGTCATCAAACATGAAGGGAAGTCTGATAATACTTGTTAAAAGACTTGAAATTGTGTTTATTTTAAATGTAAAATTAAGGGGGGGATGGGCATGAAGGAGGGCACTTTGGGGATGAGCACTGAGTGTTATGTAGAAACTAATTTGACAATAAACTATTTGTAAAAAAAAAAAAATAAAAAAAATAATTAAAAGTAGTGTCTAAAAAAAATAAATAAATGTAAAATTAAGCAGAGGAAAGTCAGAAAGTCAAATTTCATTAATATTAAGTAACTATTCTTATCTTCACAGTTGTAGGAAAAAGCTAAGAAATCAGCCCCATATTTCTCCACTTGTGGGGATAGTTTGCTTCTGCATCAGAAATAAAGTTGTTCAGCGCTTAGGTATGTGGTGGTAGGTCTGAAATAGTGCATGTAATATAGACAGTGTTTTTCCCACACAACACGGTCATCAGAAGCAGAGAGGTTAAGTGGTGTTCTGGCTGAATAATTGCCAGGATAAGGTTTAAGCCTCTATATCTAAGCTGCACATCATGAGTTCTCTCTGTGGTGTCACCTTTCAGTATACCTGTCCCTTATGACTAGCTGATTCTCCTGCGCATGGCCATGGTCTTCCTCTCATTACATGCAGACTAAGAGAAATCATGCGATTAGTACAGATCTATGAAAAGGTCACTTTAAGAAAATAGAGTCAAGCCGTTGGTGCTGATCAGGCTCTGAGAAAGCTCACTGCAACCTACATTTGCTCCTTGCATATGGAATTAAAATAATGAAAAGTCTGAAAGTTTGAAGCACAAGATGTTTTTCTAATGAATTAGAATTTCTCCAGGGCACGCAAGAGTGTATAGTGTGCTCAACTTTGATGGTGCTTCAGTGAACAAAAATGAACCAGGCCAAAGAGTATGTAGGTGAGCTATCAATAAAAAGACACATGTTCTGATTTTTCTAAGTATTTCTTGACCCCTGAAAGAATTTCAGAAATACAAGAATATTTCAAAAGATTAAAAATCACCCCTAATCTTTAGAGAACACACGCACATGCAGGTAGGGGAGGAGCAGAGAGAGAGGCAGAGACAGAATCCCAAGCAGACCCCATACCACCAGCACAGAGCCTAACGTGGGGCTCAATCTCACGAACCTGTGAGATCATGAACCTGAGCCAAAACCAAGAATTGGTTGCTTAACTGAGTCACCCAGGCACCCCTCAGTCATCTCTAATCTTTATAAAGAGGCACTACTGTAGATATTTTTTATATATTTTCTGTGCATTTGTATACAAGTGATCTCATATTTGTTTAGATTTTCTTGCCACATTTTATCTATGTTTATTGCCACATTTTATTATAAACTTATTACAAACTTATTAAAATCTGTTAATACACATTATAAGGACACAGTATTATCACATGGTACATAATGCTCTACAGTGTATTTATTTGTTGCCTTTCTGTTGAGATTTAGTATGTTCTACATTTTTGTGATCAAAATTGTGGTGAACTTGTTGATAAGTATTACAGTTAATATTAAAATATGGGAAGACATTTTTTAATTATGTGGTATTTTCTCACATTGATCATTTAAGGTGACACAATCTGGAATAAAGGGAATGTCGTTTTTTAAGCCCATTCTTTGGACTAGTTGATGGGAAATTGACAATACTATGAAATTGTTCACTGAGTTAATATAAAATCTGATGGGTTTTGTATAGATCAAATGGAAAGTGTGCTTTGATGCCAGCATTTTGAAATATTCAACCCGAGGCCTAGAAAAATAGTCCAAAGCTGATTACAAATACTTTAGTAAAATTAAGTCTGATCTCTTCAGAAATAACCTCTGCTTTCTAGTTAAAACTGACTCAACTGAAACCCTTCATGGATCTTTTCCTGGAAATCTTGCTTTTAGCATGATGTTAATTATTATGTTGTAATTTTGATTATATGTAGAATGGCCATATTTATGTAGTTGCTGACACCTCTTCCTGCCATGATTCACGTGCACATGAGTGAATAGGTAAAAATGGTGATTTAATATAATAAAAGTAAACAAATGCCTAAAATTCATCTAAAGGAGAAGCTTTACTCTCAACACAGGTGGTATATTGAAGGTCATTTATAAACTTTATGCTTTTTTAATATTTCCTTCTGTATTTTTTCAAACATAGAAATGTTAACCCAATAAATATAGAAAAATTAAGTGGAGATGATTGTATTAATCCTCTTAAAAACTAATGGGAGTAGAAAGGAACATTGGTTATTTATGGACATTGTATTGACTAGTTGGCACATGTTACTTACCATGACTCCAAACCATACAGAAACTTAAATACTTCAAGACTTGGGTATTAATAAGTTGTATAACACATTCATTGACACTAGTGCAGATATGGTATGGATATCTGCATTCCTATTTATCTCTAGTATACATGGGACAGATCAGAATGATCATTGTATAGACTGTGATGGGGAATTGATGTTGCAGTGAAAATTGTATTATATAAATGCCTTATTTTTTAGTAGTTTGCTTTAACTAAAATATATCCTAATTTGTTAAATATCTTCAGGCATTATATAGTGAATTAAATAGGTTCAAATTCCCAATATATCAACAAGCTGATGGTTTTCAGGGGGGAGATGGGTACGGGATGAGTGAAAAAGGTGATGGGTATTAAGGACTGCACTTGCTTTATGACATTGTTGAGTCATTATGTTGTATGCCTGAAACTAATGTCACACTGTATGTTAACTAATTGGAATTTAAATAAAAACTTAAAAAAGTAAATTCCCAATATACCAGGTAAAATAAAGTCATCGTTTGTGTTTAACATTATAGAATAACATGTTTCCCCCCAGACTCTGCAATCTCTCTCCTTCTTTGCACACTTAATTTATATAATCTCTGTTCTCTTTTAGGTCATTGTGTTACCTAGATTCAGTATTCTCATGTCCCTCATTTCACAGCTGCACACTTTTACTGGGAGCTGTATTAGTTTCCCTAGAAATATTTACAAACACATTATAAAGAATTCTGTTGTATATTGAACAATCTGATGGTAGAGTATTTTTTATCTAAATTCTAAATGATTAATTAAAATTTTCTTCATAGATGCATGGCTTCCAGAAAAAAAAAAAATCCTGCAGATGGAAGCCCGTTAATTATTCTTAGTGGGGTAATTCTTAAATGAACAAGTGGGCTCTTAGTTTAACATTTGGGAAGGGTTATTGATTTTTTATGGTGAGATATTTCTGTAATAACAACTTCATTCTATGCTTTAACCCTTGGCATGGAATCAGAGGGCTTGGGCTCCTATTCTGTCTCTCTTTGGACATGTAGTTTTATATAAGTCACTCAATTTCTATCTGATCTTTCCCTCATTTATGAAAGGAACAAAAGATACTTTTTATCCTGACTTCAGCAGGTTATTGGGAATAATAAGGAATGCTATGTTTTACAGGCTGCAGTGCACTAGAAATATACAGTAGTATTAATATTATAATTGTTGCTATTACTTTGTTATTAACTGTATCCTAATTACTTCTCTTAACACATTAAAATAGTCAATTTCTGAAAACATAAAATATATGACTTTATCATATATATGTTGTTAGGGCTGCCATAACAAAGTATCATTGATTGGGTGGCTTAACAACAGAAATTTGTTTTTCAAAGCTCTGGAGGCTAGAAGTCTAAGATCAAGGTATTTGCAGAACTTATTTCATTTTGAGAGCTCTTTCTTTACTTCCTTTCTGTTTTCATATAGTCTTATCTATGTCCTAATATCCTTTTTCATGTAAGGACACAAGTCATATTGGACTAGGGGCCATTTTAATGTCATCATTTAACCTTCATTAGCACTTGTAAGACCCTATATTCAAATACAGTTACATTTTGAGATACTGGGAGTTAGGACTTCAACATACAGATATTTGGTGTGAACAGTTCAGCCCTTAACACTGTATAATGACATTTTCCAAAAGGTGTTCTGCTGAACACTAGTATTCAGACATACTTTAATGAAAGGTTACAATATTAAATATATTAGTATGATAACTAATATGCAAAGAAATCTGTGTTTATTTGGTTTTGAGACTATTGTGGGTCTTTTCACAAATTAAGAAATGGTATTTTCCAGGAGAGGATTATAAGAGGCTGGCTCTTTTAAACTTATGTGACTAAAGAATCTGATTTTGTGGTTTGGAAAATGCTATGGCATACACATTTTGATGCTTGGCATTTTTTTCAAAGAGAATAATAAAAATCTGCCACATCTGAAATATACATCTTAGGATATACTCAATTATAGACAGGGTAGGTAATCAACTCTAACATATTTGTGAGAAGGAGCAAAAATCCACTTGGTTAAAGACTGAAAAGAACATATCTCTAATATAAGCAATTACCATTCCTTGTCATTATATTTTGCTAATACAAATACTTATATCTGCTTCCCCCCCAAGAACAGATATCTTTTTATGTAATATCAATTAGTAACACTTAAGGATAGATTACTAAAATATTAATGTCTTTTTCTTTTTTAAATCGATTTGTATTTTAAGAGACAGAACATAAGGAGGTGAGGAGGAAGAGAGAGAGAGAGAGAGAGAGAGAGAGAGACAGACAGAATCTTAAGCAGGCTCCACACTCAGTGTAGAGCCCAACTATGTGGGCCTGGGGTTATACCTGATCCACAGCAAAGACCTAGAGGAAATGGGACAAAAAAAAAAGGTAAGACCAAATGGGAGGAAAAATAAGGAAAGGCTTAAACCAGTTCCCTCAAACCACCCCTGATCAGACTTTTAAACATGAGAATGTCCTGGCCCTACCCTAGCATATCTGATTTAGATGATCTAGAGTAAGGCTTAGTTTTAAAATTAAAGCTCTCATCATGATTCTAACGTACAGTCGGAATAAATAAATAAATCCATGAATCAGAAGGAGAGATGGCATGAAAGAGGAGTACTATATCTATTAGGGAAAACTTCCGGAAGTATTAGGCACTAGAGTAAGACTAAAAAAAAAAAATGGCAGTGGCTATAGATGGTAACATACAAAGATCTAGTTGATCATATTTCCTGAATCAGTTAGTGAGAGGAAAGTGATCAGTAGGCACTCAGAGCAGCCAGAACAATTTTCATCTTGCAAAAGTGAAACTTTATACCCTTAAACAATATGACATTTCCCTCTATCACCAGCCCTAACAGCCACAATTCTATTTTCTGTCTCTCTGAGTTTGACTACTATAGATACTTCACGTAATTGGAATCACACTCGATTTCTCTTTTTGTGACTAACTTATTTCACTTAGCAAAATATCCTCATGGTTCATCCATGTTATAACACTTGTATCACATTACCACCCCTACTGCAAGACCTCCAAGATTATGATGCTCAAAGTTCACATATTTTTCAGATAGTAGAGCTCCTTTTTTTTTTTTTTTAATATTTTTATTTATTTCTAGGAGAGAGAGACAGAGAGACAGTTTGAGCAGGGGAGGGTCAGAGAGGGAGGGAGATACAGACTCTGAAACAGGCTCCAGGCTCTGAGCTGGCAGTCAGCACAGAGCCTGACGCGGGGCTCGAACCCACGAACCGCGAGATCATGACCTAAGCGAAAGTCGGACGCTTAACCGACTAAGCCACCCAGGCGCCCCAGTAGAGCTCCTTTTTAACACAAAAGTTCCCCTTCTCATACAGAGAAGACTCTGAAGAAATCTGTTGCACACTTCTCATTTTTTTTAATCAGGGGTTATCCAAGAAATTTAGTGCAAGATCTAATAGGTGATATAGCCATATCTCCTATCACATTTGGCAAGAAAATTGGATATAAATTGAATTTATCTAACCTTCAATTTCAAAATGAAATGTAATGGGAAGAATATGTAAGGAAAAGTTTGAACCAAAGACCTAACTGATCATCTGCACTTGCTATTTTTTTTGATTCTCCACTGTCTTACAGGAAAATATATGCCTTAGTTCCTTTTTCCCTTTAGTTCTATGTGCTTAAATGACCCAAGAGAATCTGAATTTTCTAAATAACTAGATCCTGCTCACATATGCATTTTGAAATGGAGATAGAAGTCCTATGACATTACTCAGTTTGGACCTCACCAACTCACTCTGGAAGGAAAAGAAGACTCATAGAAGCCTAAAGAAGGGCATTTTTTTGGTTTTGTGTCCATATGCCCAGGAGGAGAAACTAACTGAACTTAAAAATAACTGCATATTGGGGCACCTGGGTAGCTTAGTCGGTTAAGCGTCCAACTTCAGCTCAGGTCATGATCTCACAGTTTGTGGGTTCGATTCCTGTGTCGGGCTCTGTGCTGACAGCCAGCTCAGAGCCTGGAGCCTGCTTCGGATTCTGTATCTCCCTCTCTCTCTGTGACCCTCCCCTATTCACACTGCCCCTCTCTTTCTCTCAGAAATGAATAATAATAAAAATAATTTTTAAAAAATAACTGCAAACTATATTTAAGTAGTTGACATTTAGAGATCTGTAGGTTACTGATGATATTAAAGTTATCAATGTTGCATTAGTTAGGATTCCTAGGTAAAAATGAGGAAAAAAATACAACCAATATTATAATTCTCCTCAAAATTATCTAATATATGGATACATACAAATGGAAATTTTAATTTAAATTTGATTTAATTTAATCTAATTTTTTGGGAGAATATTATAGTGGTTTTCTTCGGCATTTTGTTTCTTATTCATTGAGACATCTATATCTATTTCAAGGATCAGAATTAGACTAGCTCATTTTATGAGGTGAGTCAATTTTAGATATATGTTACTAGTTCTTGAGCTCAAAGTAAAAATAATGAGAATTCTTTTCTCTTCCTTCACATTCCTGTGGTTTTTTTTTAATATTTATTTATTTTTTTAAATTTTTTTTTTTTTATGTTTTATTTATTTCTAGGAGAGAGAGAGACAGCGTGAGCAGGGGAGGGTCAGAGAGAGAGGGAGTCACAGACTGAAACAGGCTCCAGGCTCTGAGCTGGCAGTCAGCACACAGCCCGACGCGGGGCTCGAACCCACAACCGCGAGATCATGACCTAAGCGAAAGTCGGACGCTTAACCGACTAAGCCACCCAGGCGCCCCATCCTTCTCATTCCTGTTAAATCAGCTCTTCTCAAGAGACTGTAAGAGAAGCAATGAAGAAAAAATAATGACAAAATATTAGTAATTTTAAAAAATATACAATCTCATCAATAGTTTAGATTAAAATATGTAGAGAAATTAATTTTCACTTATTTAGCTGTTATTTCAAAGGTAACTAACTAATATTCTATATTTTTCTTGGCACTTTTACAACTAACTTATGTTGACACAGTGCTAATTGTATTGTGCTTATTTCCTAGACAAGAAATCTGAAGTTAAATAATTTCTATAGATTGTGAATCAAACCCAGACCTTGTTGGAAGTCAAAGATAGTTTCTCTTGTAGCACTTTGCCTCAAAAAAGCAATAATCCCTAAAAAGTTACTGTCATGTGTAGTTTTAGTTTCAGAAATGAACTTCAATATTCACATAAAACGTATTTCTTATATCTACCTCTGCATGATTACATTGTAAAAAAGAAAAAAACCACGTAGCACAAATTTGATTTTCAGAAAGACTGTAAAAATGTTGCAAAATTCATACATATTCATGCACTGATAGTAGAGGAATCATTTTATTTCTTATTTTCTAAAGGAAAGAAGAGAATTATAATAGAAAAAACAAAGACCAACTGATATCCTACCAATTCTATATTGGGCACTTTGATGTATTTCATCTAATTTACAGTCAAAACAAAAATTTAAGGTGGAGTATTCCTGTTTATAGATGAGGAAACTGGTGCTTACAGGGTTTAGTTAGAGAGTATTCATTTCCAAAGCCAGGATTTAAAATCAATTCTGATTTCAAAACGTTTGCTTATCTTCTACATCTTGAAATATGAGTGAATTTGCATGAATATTTAGTGTTGGTGGAAATTACAGGGAAATCTTATCCAAACATATTTATTACATTTACACCTTGGTAAAGTTTCAAGTGAAATGATTCACAAAAGGAGAAAATGATGATTAAGATGATGATTAAGAACTCACTTTTTAGCAAAATACATAAGTTTCTTCTGATATATTGCATTGTATCTTGCCTCATTTTTTAAAATTCCCCATTCACACTTTAAAAGCTCCTAATTTTTGTTCTGCTCCTCAAAAAGAAGTTTTGCTATAAATTATATCAGAAGGCTGTGGATTTCTAGATTCATCTAATGATTAAACAATAGAGAAAACATTATATCCCGATTTTCAGTCTTCCAAAATTACTGCTTTGATCAGGATATCCTTTCAACCTCCCCTTCAAGGGGAGTAAATCCAGGATAGCCTTCCTTCAGTTTCTCTGTCCCCATTACAATTTAGCCTTGACCTTGGATGACCCATTTTGGAGCATAAGGACAGCTGAGCAGGGGTCTCATTTAATGAAAGGCAGAGAGAGGACTGTGATAAAGTCCACATGGGATAAAAATGAGAGGAGAGTTGACATTTTTACAGAATAATGATGATTAGTAAAAACAGACACTCTACCCCCTCCCCATGTTTCATTCTGGACACAGATTCAAGACTAGGGGCAATGATCTTATTCTTAAATTTATTGTCTATAAACAGAAATATAGCAGAAGATTTCATCACAAATGTGTCTCATTACAGGAAAATTCTTACCCTTATGAAATGCTACCTTATCAAAGAAAAAAGCTGAAATAACAGATAACCTGAGGCTTATTTTATGGTGCAACCTTAGGCTAAGGTTGTAGGAATTAGCAAAATGTTAAAGGTTAAGCTGAGAATTAACTTTCACAAATGCATCAAGGATAGTGCAAGAGGCATATTTAGAGAAGCTTGGATTGCTCATTCCTCATATCTTTAAACAAAACCAGTTAAAACATCATTATGAATATAGCAATGTGTATGAAAGATGGTGATATGGGTATTTTTCTCCTTTTTCTGTAGAATCTCAGACCTGGTGAGAGATTGCTCATGGTTTTGAAACAATGCTTATCTCCAACTCTGCTACTGTGGCCACTCTTCTCTCTCTCTCTCTAAGCCACTTTATTGAGATGTGATTGACGTAAAAACAAAGTTGTACTAACATATACCACTTGATGAGTTTATAAATAAGAATACACCCATGAAATCATCATTATAATATGTCACTTATCACCTCTAAAAGTTTCCTTCTTCTTCTCCTCTTCCGCCTTCTCTGTAGTCAAGATTCCCTTCCTCTTCTCCTTTTCCTTCTTCCCCTCCTTCTCCCCCTCTTCCACCTCACTCTCCTCCTCCTTCTCCTTAGTTGTGTGTGTGTGTGTGTGTGTGTGTGTGTGTGTGTGAGAGAGAGAGAGAGAGAGAGAGAGAGAGAGAGAGAGAGAAAACTTAACATCTTCCTCCTTAGCCATGGCTGCTCTTTGCAAAAGTTCACTGTTTGGTCAGAAGTTAGGCAAGTAAAGGATCTGGCTTATAATTAGTGAGTCATTCTGTTTACTTGGTTTAGTGGCACCTCTATAGTGGTTGTGCTCCTTTGGGCATTGCTGTATAGTTCAGTGGAGCTCATCCCTTGTGCCCACATGCATCTCTCCCAGATCTTCTTGTTGCTGACTTTTCCAATCTTGCTCTTCTAGCCAGTGCACTGGCCAATCAGCTAAGCCCTTTGGACCATGCCAACAATGTGTTACATATAACATAAGACCCTTGCTAGAGTACTAAGTGGCTGTAAATCAATTAACACTACCTTATCAGTGTTATATGCTGTTCTCTTCACTTGCTTTGAAACAGTCTCCCTAGAATCCAATCTTTAAGTTCCTTTGGCATACATGGTGGAATTTGCTCCTTGGCAAATAACATCCTCCTTCCTGTTATAAGCCCAACAAGTCCTCAGTTGATTGCTGAGCTGTGACTCTGATGATGAATATACTGACTGGGAGGTGAGATGTTAACAGATCCGCATAAGGGCAAACATTGTCCTGAAAGGCATTAGCAGATTTGAGGCCTTGGTGTAATCATCAAGCAAAAAGGAGGACTGTTTCTTCCAGTAAGGGGCACTTCAGCAGACCCAGAGTGTTTGGAAGAAACTGGGGATTCTAGGTCTTTGAATACAGAAAGTTCTCCTTTCCAGATTATATTGGTATCTAGTCTCAAAGTCTTGAGTAGACTTACCTTGGCTGAGAATTTAGGATATCTGATCTTCAGCTTTGCCTGATCTTCAGGAAATGGATTCTCATTGGATGATCTAAAGAGTCCTGACTTTCACACTGTGCTTGCACTTGTTTATTAATAGATCTAAGCATGTTATTTTTATTTTTTATTTTCATGGATTTAATGATGCATAGTGATAGCCACCCAATTCCATATATGCTTGCTAATTTCTACTTCATCTCTCAGTATCTCAAAATACTGCACCAGTCAATGCATCCATTTCCACATGTTCTCATCCCAGCACACATGAGAAAGTTCTAGCCTAGAAATCACACAGATGGATGTAAGGGATGAAAAGACTATCAAAATTCCTCCCACAGTTAGTAAGGAGGCCATGGTTGCTATTCATCCAGCAAGAAGTCAACTCTAGAATCCCATCCTTAACGTCTTCTATCTACTTCAGGTACTAACTGTCTTAGGTTAGGCTTTCAAGAAGTAGAACTTGGATCAGTGAATCTCTAAATGATTTATTCTAGGAGTATTCTCAAAAAAGGAATGAAGGAAGCTGAATAGGACAGGAGAGAAGCTAAAGACTAATGTAGTCTTGGCTGGAGTTAAGCTTCAGTATGAGCCTATGAGAAACTAACTCTGTAGCATGAATAACAATAGTCTTTCCCACATTTTGTACCCTCTAGGGTTCATCAAAAATTTTTTGTAAAAAAATTTCAAATAATTAATGTTTTAGGCTTTTGGGGCCATTTAGTATCTATTGTAGTGATTCTGCCATTGTAGTGTGAAAGGCTGTGTGTCAACAAATGAGCTTGAATGTATTCCAGAAACTCACAGAAACAGGTGACGGCTTGGATTTGAGCTACAGTCTAGCCTGCAGTTTGCTGTATCTTGCTGTAGGAAAACATGAGTCTCATTTGGCTGAAGGAAACTCTCCAAAGAAGAGTGCAACTGTGAGTTGTGATTGTCCAACATGCCAACAGATGACATATATATGCACATTGGCAGTAAAGGGCATCTGGATAGGACACCATCAATATCCACTGTAGGAGAAGTATCAAGGAAGACTTCTAAGAGGCTGTGTTAACTGGCCTGATTCTTTAAGGAGAACTGATGAAGTAACAGCAATGAGTAAAAGTGCATGGACAGGTTGCAATGCCATGCATTCAGAGAGAAAGTCAGTTCAGAATTAAATGTGAGTAGTGGAAGATGAAGCTGGAGAGGTAAATAAATAGGTTGTAAGGACATTATATATTATACCTAGAACATTGTACTTATTTACCTCGTAAGAAAAGAAGAGCCGGTTGGGGAATTTCAAGTAGAGAGGCAAGATGGTCACTGCAATGAACATGGAGGAGTTGCAATCTGTTGTTGCCAAGTCCATCTATCTGTACAGAGATTTTTAATCATTTACTATATATAGCACTTAATAACACTTCCCTTTTAGACCCATTGTGTGATGACTTAGATCCCACTTAAATGCTGCTAGATGATGGCATATATCCTCAAAGTGACTTTCCAATAGTGAAGTGGGGTTTGCAGCTTTGACCAATATGCTTTTTTTCTCCCTGACTTCCTTTGGAACAGCAGCAGATGTTTGAAAGGTGTTTCTCTAGATTCCAGGTTAACGTTTATGACCATGAGATATAGGCATTTGCTATTGCTCAATGAAGCCAACTGGTCTACATTTAAGTCACACCTTGTTCTACTTAATCCCATACTTTGCAAATAATCAAATTCATTTTGTACCAAATGACTCTCAAAGAACCACCTGTTCAAATCAGAGGTTGCCATAATGTAAACAGCATCTTATGGTCTTTTTGGAGAACAAAACCAACAAAAACACCCTCCATCTTTTTTGCGGTTTCCCTGCCTAAACCCTTCATTCTTCACTATTTAGTTTAAGACTAAAGGAGGAACTAGCCACTAACAACCTTTTAGAAGTAATCTTTTAGAAGTACATATGTAATCTGGTTTAGAATGGCAGTAACCCCAGAAGAAGGGAGTGCAGATAAGAGCTGTGTTGATATCTTAAGCTTAAGGTGACTGAACCAGCCTAGTCGCAGTGAGAGAATGTTTAAGAAAGTCACCTCTTTAGAAAATGGATCATACACGTAGCAGGTGGGGCCTCTGAAAAGTAGATCAAAGACTGATTTTTTTTGTATTTCCCAAATATATACAAAAAGTTTATTGCCATTCACAAAAAGAAACAGTAAACTTCATTTTAATAGAGAAATTACATTTTTTGAGTCTGCATCCATTCACTGGTTTAAAAAAGTCTATATGCACAAGCATGTGGCAGGCATGTGCACTAGAAAGTTATTAACATGGCTCTAATATTTATGTAATGCCTTTATTCCAAAAGATGACCTCAGGTGTTTATATTGTATGCTAGAAAGGGAAAATTTTTATTAGCTGTTCTTTTGGAGCCTAGGGTTCCTATAAAATTCTGACACACAACAACAATGTTGCTCAGATATTAGTCCCTCATCCACTGAACTGTTTCTAGAATAAACAATGAAGTTTTCTTCTTGACTAGGGGAGTGCAGCACTCAATATCATGTATGTTGATAGAGAAGAGGGTTTTAACTGACCAGAATCAAGTAATTTATGGGAGTCATAGATTAACATTACATTTATAAATTTGCATTATGTAGCAGGATTGGGAGGAACAAAATCAGAACGTTCTTAGAGACTATATAATAGGTAAAAAGTACAAACCATGACTGAAATTACATATATCACATCTCATGGTTGCCATATAAAATAATTAAATGCTCACTGTAAGGGGAAAATATATTTTTGAGGGGGGAGGGAGAGAATCTTTAGTAAGCTCCATGTCCAATGTGGAGCCCAAGGCAGGACTCAGTCTCATGACCTTGAGATCAGGACCTGGGCCAAAATCTCGAGTAGGATGATGCTTACCCAACTGAGCCACCCAGCACCCATGGGGAAAAATATTTTTACTTTCATGTCTCCATCTAGCATCCTTGGCTCTGTAGTGGTAAATAGAGCCCTACTTCAGATATTGAAGGTAGAGGCAATTTTATTAACCCATTGTCAACCTGATAAACCTCAATTCTTCTCCCAGTCTTCAGACCTATTCCAGTCTAGCATCAAACTTAGCAGCTGGCTGCTGACCTACAGAAAAGCATGGTAAAGTTATAGCCTATAGATCACTACACAGTTCTCTTTTGTAAGCATGGTTTCTTCTTTCACCTTCCCTTTAATGTCCTATCCAAGTTCTTGGTCTTTAATCCCTTCAGTGGACATCTTATTCTCCTGCTTTTCAAGCAAGGGATTAACTTCCAAAGTCCAGTGCTCTTGGCTTTGAAGTCTTTTGTGACCTATTGCAGTAGGATCAACACTCTCTCCTTTTCATCTATTTCTATTTCTGTCTCCATAGGGAATCTATGGGGATAGAGATTTTATTTCTATCAGTACTATATATTATGTATATAGTATATATTTCATATATTTTATATACATTTCATGTATATTATGTATAAATTCACCATTATCTTTGCTTATTCTTTTGTGGAAAAAGCACATTGGCAGTATAAGCCCAAGTTGGAGTCATGAGTTACCTGACTGGAAGCTGTACCAAGTTTAAGAGAGAAGATGAAGGCAGAAAAGAAAGAATTAGTGCTTTATTCCCTAAAAACTTGATTAGTAAAATCAATTTGTCTTAGTTGTTAGTATTTTTATAACTTTATTATTCTTCCATTTATGCTTGAGAACTAGGTAAAAGTACATTTTAGTCAACTGACTTTTTTAAACTCTTGCTGTCTTATATGACATTTATTTTTCCCTTTGGACATTTATAAAGCTTATATCTAAATCCTTAATCACTGAAAAAGCAAAAAAGGATTTTATTGTTGTACTCATCATTGGATTGACTCCTACAGAAACCATTTTGAAGCTCAAGTTTTACCACTGGAGCTGGAAAAGAAGTAAAACTCTTACCAAATATAACAGAAAAATAGTAAGAAGCAAGCTTCAAGGTATGAAATATGTGAAGAGACAGATTTCCATCTGCAGTTCTGCAGTGTTAGTTCTGGATTGAAAAGTACATCATTACCTACCCACTCTAATAGGACCAAGGTCAGTGGGAATGTGGCATGGCATTATTAGCTGGGAACAGACTAGGCTTTAGGGTCTAAAGTTTGAAAAAGCTGATAAGGTGCTAACCCTCACCCCCTGCCCTAGGTATCCATTTGGACAATAAGATATGCATAAGAGATCGGTTGAGTGATTTTTTTCTGATGAGAGAATAAATCTTGTGTCTGTGTTTTTGGAGGGGGAAGGAAGATGATATAAGAGAAAAACATGAGAGCTTTTAGTCTGAAGGCTTGGTTTTATGCCCTCTGGAGAGGGCTTTTGGAGTTGCATTTCTGGATAAATTTGTAGCACTGTTGGTGACAGGGTATAAGAGATAGTTTGTAAGATAACTCTTCTTAAATCTCCATACCTGCTCTCACCACAGACCAGAAAAGAGCTTAGGAATAGCACTCTGAATGTTCTAGTTCTGCCACTAATATTATTTTTATAGAGGACATTGTTGATGGAAGCAGCAAATAGTTTCCTAAGTAGGCTTGCTCAGGCATGAAATTATTCAGTGACTTGCATAAATAACTGAGGGAGATATGAGGGTTGGGACAAGTCATGTCAGGTCAAAGAACCATCTAACTTAAACCTTCTTATGAATGTGGCCTATTTATATCTATAGGCTGTTAAAACTTTGGGAAATACAGGTTATAGACATTATAACAATTGCATATTTTACAGAACAAAAGGATTTATGAAGACATAGGCCATTCTTCAATTTAAAGTCTCCTGTTTACAATTTTTTATTTTTTTAATTTTTATTTATTTATTTATTTTTTTTACAAATAGTTTATTGTCAAATTAGTTTCCACATAATACTCAGTGCTCATCCCCATAAGTGTCCTCCTCTATGCCCATCCCCCCTCCCCCCCACATCCATCAGTCCTCAGTTTTTGTCAGCATTCAAGAGTCTCACATGGTTTGCCTTTCTCCCTTTCCCCCACCATTTCCGCCCTTCTCCCCCTTGTTCCTCCGTCAAGTTCCTCCTAATCCTCCTATACGTGCAAACATATGATATTTGTCCTTCTCTGCCTGACTTATTTCGCTCAGCATAACACCCTCAAGGTCCATCCATGTTTACAATTTTTTAAAGAGAGAGGGTAAAACCAAAAATGAGACACAGGTAAAACCAAATAAATTTCAAAACAAGAGCATCAGCTTTTGTGATTCTTACCAACTTTCTTAATTACTGTTTCTATATATTTAGCCTCCAATGTTGGATCTCCTGGTTTTGACATTCATTTCTACTACTTCTTAAGACCCAGACTGACAAAGAGAAAGGGGAAAAAAAAACATTTGACTTCTGTTACAACCTAGTCTATCATCTCAGGGATATCTCTTAAGGAAAAACATTTTTCAATTGATAAAATCCACATTTTAACTTAAATATAACTAAAGTTACTTAAATACTTTAAAAGTAGCCTTCACATGAAACTATATATACAAAGAGAAACCACCTAAATATTAAATATGTGAGTGACTTTTAAACATTAAATTAAGATGATTAATTGAAGACATAGCATGTTTCTTCTGAAAAATTGCCAGTGGTAGGTCTGGTAGTCTCTCCTAATCAAAATATTGATGGAATACCATGTCTATTTATAGATTTCATGACTTAAGGCAATAATAAAAATGTATGGTTTTCAGAATTTAGCTCACAACATTTAGTCTGTTTAGTCTGAATCAGAAAGAGTGAGACAAAATTAATGTTTTTTCTTAAATATAATTTCTCTTTTTTGTTTAATACAAAGAACTGATTTTTTCCTTTGTAAACTTAACACTTTGTAGGAAAACCACTATCGGTATGATGAACTTCTCCATAATGGACACCCCTAAGTACTGGCTGAGGAGTTTTTAGTTGTCTCAGCGGGGGGTTTTAAGGGCATATATGAATGCTTTAAATTGTCTTTCCAGATGAACCAAATGGTCTTTCTCATTCTCTTCCAGTCTCCCTGATTGTATCTCTTTGTAGCCTTATATTTTACAGAGTACTTACAGTATATATTTTATATGGTATTATAAATGTGTGTGTGTGTGTGTGTGTACATATGTGTAGCACTTGAGCAGTGCTCTTCAAAATAACTTTTTGTAAAGATGAAATATCCTATATATGTGCTATCCAGTATGGTAGCCACCAGCTACATATAGCTATGGAGTTCTTGAAATGTAGCTAGTTTGAGTGGAGAACCAAATATTACTTTTATTACTTTTAATTTAAATAGGCTATATATGGCTAGTGGCTACCAAATTGGGAAGTAAAGTTCTACAGATTTAATTTAGATTTTGGTTTCCATTAGCCTTAGTTGAAATAACTGGTGTTATGGTAATGATAGTTTAAGCTTTAACACTAGAAGAGAAGAAGGACTCTAAGTTTAGAGTCTGCAGTCTCTTGTGACATACATTAATTGACACATTTTGTCAATAAGGAATATTTATGGTTTTTCTTTCTCTTTTTACATTTTGAGTGAAGAACTTAACTGTCTCTGGAAAATGTTGAATCGCCTTGCTGAGACAGATTAATAATATGTCCTGAAGATAATTTAAGGGAGTAAGATTGACAGGTGTTGTTTAAGCAGAAAAAATAAAGTTCACATAAATTTTTGCCAGGTAGTTTGGAGTGTGGGATGGTGACATTTACGGAGAATCTCCCCCCTTCAGCTTTGGCCAGCTGTAAAAAATAATTTTTCCTCTCTCTACTTACCTTATAGGCAAAACCCACTGACTGGGCACAATTTACTTTTCCTGGGATGTAAAATAATTCTAAACTATTTATTTTTTTCCTTGCTGTCTCTGCAAAAGTTGTATTCAGAGAACCAGAGACATTGGCTTCGTATACAAACTACTGGAGAGTGAACGACATTCTTCTCCATGCTGCAGTCGGAATGTCTTCATGGCCAATCTCTCCTCTTCCACATACACATCTCCCATATGGTAGTAGAGGAGTTCAAGTCAGTATTCTCTTTCAAAATATTGCACCCTTTACACTGGCAGCTCATTATCTCTTTTACTTTAGAAAATTCTGAAATTTTACCCTGTGGTGTTCAGAAGTCAGTCAGTGTTCATTAGAATGTTCTCAAGAGCTTAATGATTAGAATTTTATGTTTTTCTTTCTGAGCTTAATGATTAGAATTTTATGTTTTTCTTTCTGTCACTCTGGGCTTAGAGCAAAGTACCCTGGATAAATGTTGACTCAGCTATATCTACTTCTTAAGTTAAAGTGCTTTACTTTGTGTGTCCCAACTTCTTAAAGCAAATACAGGAAACAACACAAGTGTAACAACTTTATATGCCATAGTTTCAAAATCAATAGCACTTCAGTTGCCAAACAGATTTCTTAAACTTTAGTGAAGAATGGAATAGTTGGTGGAATGGGTGAAATTCAAGACTCTACCATTAGTTCTAAGATAGTGCACTTGCAATATTTCTTGAAATCTATTAAGTCACTCTTACTGGTGCCTGGTATTTCAGCATCCCACATTTTTAAATGACAGGTATCTAAATTACTTGAAAGGGAAAGGCTGTCTTTTCATGATCACATATTGTTACTCATTTCATTGGAAATTCACAGACATTGCTACAGTTACTTGCGCTTAACAAAGATTGCAAGGAAATTAGATTGAATTTTGAGTGAGTAGTAGGTCAGTGACACTTCATCTCTCTGATTTGATCTACTGTTGTCCTAAAATTACTTAATCTAACTCTAGACACACAATGAAAGTTTTCATTTATACACTAAACAGTGAGGAAATCAGCCTTCTGCCTATGCAATCTTAAAGTGATTTTAATTATATAAACAAAATAGCCTAAAAATCAGGTTTGAGTTCAATGTTCTATTGTTTCAATTTGAAAATAGGTGAACTTTTTCATTTTTCATCTCCAAAAGACCAAGAAACTAGATTTTAATATATAACAGTTGCATAATTTATTCATGTGTTTGCTTAAGGAAAAGAGGATAGTAATTGAAATCAACAGTTCTAAATTCCCCACAGTTGATTTTTTGTCACCTGTGAGTTAAATGGCCCAGCCAGGAGGAATTCTGTAAATGGGGTCCTCACAAGCAAAGAAAGAAAGAGTTGTTATTTTTGACTCTCCTCATGGGATTCTTGTTGATTTATTCATGGTACAGATGTTTAAAGAGTACATTCTGTAGCATAAGACTCTAATACTGTGAAAAAAAGATAGAAACATTTCTGTCTTCATGGACATTTCATTCTAATAGAAGGGGATATAAATATTATACATACACACATGTATAATAACATATAAAGCATTAGTTGGGAATAGTTTTATGAAGAAAAATAAAGCAAGAAGGAAGATAGGGTATATGTACTGCAAGGGTAGTGGTGGTCGGAGGGGTGATGACAGTTTTAAACCTGGTGACCAGAAAATTCCTCTTTGTGACAGTGACATTTATAAACATGAATGAGGAGATGATTGGAATCCTCTAGATATCCAGAAGGAGACTGTTCCCGGCAGAAAATAGTAATTGTAGAAGCCCTGTATGGAAGCATGCCTGTCATGGATACAGCAAGGAGGCCGATGTGGTTGGAGTCTGACTGAACCAGGTGGATAGCATTAGGCGATGAGGTCAGAGAGATGAATAAGGTGAAGGGGGTGGAAGGGTTATGAGGAGCCTTGTTGATGCTTATAGAGATTTTGGCCTTTAACCTGAGTAAGATGGGAATATTTGGGGGATTTTGAGCAGAATAAAGCCATGATCTGACTTCTGCTCTAATAAGCTAATTCTGTATTCCGTGTTCATAATAAACTGTCAGAGAACCATTGCAGGTGCTATTACAGTAAAACCCTGGCAAACAATAATAATTGTTCAGACCCAGGCTGTAGTGTTATTCTAATGCAGTGAGACTCCAGGTATATCGTGAAAATAGAGGAAAATTTAAATAGCTGATACATTTTAAGTGTAGTGTTAGCCAAGGAGCTAATAATCCAAGGATTTTATGACCTGTTATCTATGCAGTGCTTCTCAGACAGCCACGTACAGATGGTGTAGATAAGACAGATACATGAATCTGTAGTCAGGGGAGGAGTCCAGGCTAAAGATTTAAAAGGGGGAATCTTATTCTTACTTAAATTCGTGAGGCTCGGTGAGAGCTCTCTGAGCTAGTGAGCATAGGTAGCAAAGAAGAGAGGCCGGAGAGTTCTCCCTGCTTCACTCCAAAAAAAGTTGAGAAAGTCAGGAGACAGTAAAGGCAACAGTGAAGGAATGACCAGCAGCCAGCACAGGGGCAGGAGGGTGGGGTGATGGTAGGGTGGTCTGTTGATCTTGAAGAAAAGTGAAGAGCGTCAAGAGGGGGGAATGAACTACTATGTGGAATGCTGCTGATTGATCAAGTACTGAAGACTGAGAACTGACCTGCTCATTGGAGACCTTGTGAGCAGCTGCCTTGGTGGAGGCTGGTGGTGAAAGGCTGGTTAGAATGTTCAGGGGAAGCACAGAACTGGGATGGTAGCTGGAGTGGCATGAGGGGTCAGGAGAGGCTTTTTGTTTGTTTTTAACAGAGAAAAAGAGTAGACTTGCCGGAGGGGAGTTTTGAGTATATGAAAAGCTTATTACTAGTGCATAAATGGAGGAGTTGACCTCAGACAGGGGAAAAGGTATAACCCTCCATAGGCACTGCAGAAAAAGCCAGTTCATGGGCCCCCAACACTAGGAAGTAGACAGAGAAATGGAAGAAATAGATAAAGCTTTTCTCCTGGTGCTTCTCTTTTATCTGTGAAGACAGAAGCAAATTTATCTGATAATGGAAATAACAGGAGGAGGATTCAGAAATTTGAAAGAAAATAACCATTTATGAAAGCAGAATTTAAAATGTTATTTGGATTTTCCCTATAAATGAATTCTGAGAAGTACTCTTGATTCTTTTCAAAATTTAAAAATTAATGTCTATAATTTTTCATTCTAATTTTAAGTATTACAAATGATAGTTTCTGATATAGGTAATTTCCAAATATTTTATATAGGCCTTTGATAGCACATTAACTTTTGATACATTGTTTTTCTTTTAACATGCATCTTAAATATATTTTCATTAAATTTTTTTAGCTATAGCTTTAGCTCATTCATTTACAAAACATATCTGTCAGAGAATCTAGTTGGAATAGCAAGTTTTCATTTTCTAACCATTTGTCCAACTCGGATATATTTTTTCAGAAAATTTTTTACCTTATTTTCAATTCAAATAATAGTGTTTATGCATACTTCTGTGGTATCTGCCTCCCTCTAAATTCTAATTCCATAATAAATAAATATAAGACATAGACTCTTGACATGTTTGTTCTTTTGGTGAACTGCCACTTTTGATTTTTATATATATAATACTGTCTATACTGTATATACTATGTTTCATGATTGTACTGGGTGCTGCAAATGCATTTGCAATTGCAATAAGATATGATGAGATGAATTGTTAAAAACTATAGCAAAAAGAAATGTAACTATAAATACTATATGTACTATGTGACACTTGGTTTCACAAGATACTCCTTTAGGAGTGTTTCATTCTTTGGTATTAGCAAAGGGAAGGAAGAGGTGACTTAGTTAAATAAAAATTGCCAGTACTTCTGCTGCATCACTTTACAACATATTACAATATGTCTAATTTCAGAATATATTGCCATTAGCCAAAGTACATTGTTTCAAAAACACTGTAGTTTGTCCTTAACAGAATAATGCAGGAAAGATAAATACCTGTATGCTAATGTAGGATTACAGGAGGCTCTTTGCCTCTGAGGCTTCAAATTCTGAAATCATTCTTTAGTTTGGTGTCCTGCAGTTTTTATATATGGGGCAATGCACCATGGTAAGATTCAGGATGGTTGTGAGATGGGCCTTTCATGAAGTTTTTGAGGATGACTGTGAAGAGGGACTGGGAGAGAAGAAATTACCTAATACCTACACTGTGGGCATGTTTTTAGATCAATTTAAGGAAGAGTCCCCATAGAAGGTCTTCCTGGGGATATTGATTTCCTTAGAACTGTCTATGTTATGGAAAAGCTTTCTGTACTCCCTGGGATACAGATACCCGAAAGGGAAGCCACTGTTCTGGAAGAACGGGTGAATGAGTACTCTAGAGCAGTGCTTCTCAGCTCCCAATGATTTTTACCTCTCAGGATACATTTGGCAATGCCCAGAGGCATTTTGGTTGGCTCAAACATCCTTGCTACTAAACATCCTACCATGGGACAGTCCCCACAACAATTACTCAAAGTGCCAATAGTGCCAAGTTAGAGAAATCTGTTCTAAGCCTTGCTACTGAACATGAGGTCCAAAGACCAGCCCAGTCAACATCACCTACAAGTGTGTTAGAAAATGCAAAATCTGGAGTGTCAGGTGATTTGTATTTATATTAAAGTGTGAGAGGCCCTGAACTAGGGAGATGCAGTGGGATTGCTAGCGGCTCTGATGGTCTAGTTTGTACCCATTCCAGATGTACAGTGGGAAGTTGTTTTATATACCTCTAAGTGCTTTATTTTCCTTCCTTCAGATTTGTAGAAAATTGACAAAAATATTTTTGGATTAACTAAATACAAGATAAACATTGTCTTTATGCATCTTTAAACAATGGCAATGAATTAGATATAAACTGAAGCCTTTGTGAAAAAGACAATATTACATTTGAAATCAAGACATCCATTATAACAGATAGTAACCTTTTTGTTGTCTTTTCATTTCCAAAATTTAATTTAAACTTTGAGGCTATTCAAAAGAACGAAACACATCTGCTAACACATCTGCCTCACATGCAATTTACATGTAAACATTGCTCCTACCCCATTTTGTTTTGAGTGATTTATATTCTCACAATTCACCACAAGTCCTGAAGCCTTAATAGTCATTTTCCTTTGCTTTTCAATTTAGAATTGTTTTCAACTAAGACAAGTGAAGAGAGATAAAGCATGTAACCATTATTAAACTAAAATATTGTCCATATCACAAGATAAAAATGCCAGTTAGAGCTAAATTCATAATACCAACTTATTTTCATCCCGTTTCACACTCTTCGATGGTGATAAGGTCATTAACTATTTCAGGATGATAAAATGGCAATTAAAAAATTTCCATTTCTGTTCACTAAAAATGAGCTCTAAATTCTATCAAGGTACTAATATCCAAACTTTTTCAGAAACATCTAATATTCTCAAGAGGCCTTATTACTCCTTAAGAAAATCTAGTATAGCAGATAATGTTACATTTGAGTGAAGACTATAGTTTCTTGAAAAAGTTGAGTCTGTTCATATTAGTGAAAGTTTTCATTCTTACTACCATAGCTACCAGCATTTAAGCTTAATTTCTTTAACAGAATTCTATGGGGACAAACTAAGTGTTCAATCCATTTACAGATCTTCTGATAAAAATCTTATACAGTGTAGAGATTTTCCAAATTCATTTAAAGTCATCTTTAAGGGGCACCTGGGTGGCTCAGTCTGTTGAGCATCTGACTTAGGCTCAGGTCATGATCTTGTGGTTTGTGGGTTCGAGCCCCATGTTGGGCTCTGTGCTGACAGCTCAGAGCCTGGAGCCTGCGTTGTATTCTGTGTCTCCCCCTCTCTCTGCCCCTCCCATGTTTGTGCTCTGTTTCTCTCTGTCAATAATAAATAAATATTGAAAAAATAAATAAAATCATTTTTATTATGTACCTCACCGTATTCTTATTGGAGACCCTCATCATCTTATGACTCAGTTGCTGTAGTAAGTTAACTGCTTTCACTAGCATTGGCCCCTTCTCCTTCTGATTGTTATGTGTGCCTTTGCATGACTTTCAATATGCCATTACTCTTCTCAGAACTCATATGTACTCTTCCTTAAGTTGACCTAAGAATGTGCATGCTGTGTAGGCTTCTCTCTGGACTTCAAGGGTCACCATTGTGTAGCTACAATCTCTTCATATATCTTCATTCACATTGACCATTTCCACCCTTGTTTGGAGCAAACCATCTACTTTTCTGTCCCTTACATTTCATAACAATTCTGCTTCTATAACCTTGCTCATGGTTTGCTTTTTTCTCCTCTAACCTACCCTGACTTCTGCCCTCTCCTGGTCTAAATTATAGCCATTGGTGAAAGGTTGGCTCATAGCCCATTTTCTTCATGAATCCCTCCTGTGGGATATACGTCTGGCTCATAATAATAATATCTATATATTTTTAACTTTCTCCAGCAGTCTGGAGTATTGTCATGCTGTAATACTGTGTTTTTCACGAAGGCTTCAGTTTATATCTAATTCATTGTCATTGTTTAAAGATGCATAAAGACAATGTTTATCTTATAGTTAATTATTTTTGTCACATTTCCTGAAAGTCTGAAGGAAAGAAAATAAAACTTTTAGAGGTGTATAAAATGGCTTCCCACTGTACATCTGGAATGGGTACAAACTGGACCATCAGAGCTGCTGCAATCCCACTGCATCTCCCTAGTTCAGGGTTTCTCACGCTATTACATAAATAGGAATCATCTGAGACTCCAGATTTTGCATAATACAATACATTATAGTACCAAATGCATTGAATGCTGGGAGAAAAGCCCTATTATTTCTACTTGCTACTCAATATGATGCAGCTGTGGTTCAATGCATGGGCTTACAGTTATACCTAGTGCGAAATACTGTTTAAACAAATCATTCATTAACCTAGAGTAATGCCTAAGTTACTTAATTTTTATGTTCCTCAGTTTCCACATTTGTGTGACTTAACCTAACTGGTAAGCTCATTGCAGTAACTTCTTGCTATATGAAAATGAGTAATTACTTACTTATGAAAATTGAATAATACTTGTCAGAGTGGTTAGCACTCAGTTCAGATTAGGTATAGGTTGTCATCATCATTACAGCATTGTTATTGTCATCATCTCCTTGATAGAAGATAAGCTCACCCAATGCAGAGGCCAACCCTTATACTTGCCCTTGAACCCTACGCATGTAGTTGGTGTTGAGCAGTGTCAACAAATATTCAATTATGAATTCATTCTGTTCATGTTTGGCTCCAGCTTCTACTCCCCTACTGTCTCATTTCAGATGGTATTATTATGTACTTTATTTTACAAAAACAAAGTCCCCCAGTCTTTATTTTTCCCCACACTAAGCACCCTTATCAGAATCATACTGTAAGCTGGGCATTTGCTATGTGTTCTCATTAGATCAGGTTTTCTGCAGACAGACATGAGTGGTGAATTTCGTTGTAACCATTATAGAATGACACTTGACTACAAGAAGCTTCTGAACACTGAAAAACTTCATTCTGGGCATATTCTCATTTTGCTTTTTGCATATATCTGTTTTTCTTTCAGTGCCTCTGGAATTGCATGTACTTTATACCCTCTTTGTGGAAGGTCATATGGTCACCTCTGTTAATTTACCACACCGTCTCATCTGTTCCTTCTCACTTCTAACAATCCTAGCTATTTTGTTAAAGGCAGTTCACTTATAAAATGGGGAAAAAAATCTCCTGCCAAAAATGACAGTTCTTGTAAGTGAGGGATGGGGATTAGAGAGGTGGTTGGTGATGGAGAGCTTTGTTTCTAAGAAACCTTTACTGAAAAACAGGTATACAATACACATATACACATTTATCCTTTAGAAGAATAGGTCTGCTTATGAATCTCACAGGGTCTTAGGTGTTAGGATGTGTTCATAAAAGTACGAAGATTCATGGCTATGTTGTCTTCTGTGTCAATGAGATTCATGTGGAACAGTATACATCATCATTGTGAACATGTTTACTGAGACCTATATACGAACGGCAATGTTATTGGATACAAAAGTGATTACAATTCAGATACTCTTGGCAAAAATTTATATAATCAAGACTATTATTAGAATCATGGCTACAGTTTTGACCAGTACATTTAGGGGATGTTATAAATCATATTATTTTTTAGTATGATGAAAGGAAAAGGCATTTATGAAAATATTGCATGTAGTATATGAAAATACTAAGCCAAGAGAGAAGGCTGAACACCATATATAATACTTTCAATTACCCTATCAACTGTGTCTAGAGTAGATCTCTCCTCTGGATTAGTCTGGAGAACATAAACAGGACCAAGAAGAAAGGAACATAAATTTCTATTATGAAAAAGAGTCTAATGATTAGAATGATCTATCCTATAAAAACAGTTGTTTGGCAAGGGAAAGACCTCCTGGGACTGAAAAGCAGTGACAAAATACTTCTAAGTGTTGAATATTAGGAATGCTGTAGAGGAAAATCTTGAATGTGATGAAAGATTAAATTATAGTTTCTCTAAAGACACCTCTAAATTTAGGAGTTAATATTTAAGTTTGGACAAATAGAAATAAGTTGATTTTCTTTTACTGTTAGGTCCTTTTGACTTTTAAAAGTAATTATTATTTATATTTTGAATAGTTAATATTTAATTTCCCCATAAGATATAAAACATTTATTCTTCTAAAATATGTAATAAAAATTGAGTTTTGTTGGTTAAGTTTATCTTAATGCATAATTTTCATTGGGTTGGCTTGAGTGGTGGTTTTCAAATTTTACAACTGTACAGTGATAACCAGGAACAGAAACAGCCACAAAAACTAAAACAAAACAAAGCTTGGATTCCCAAAGTATGAGTTGTGTTTATTTGTTTTATAGTCTCTCTCTCTCTCTCTTTCACACACACACACACACACACACACACACCAGGAGCTATTATTTTATATATATTATAGAAATATATATAAACTATATATAGAAATATATATATAATTTCAAATAGAAATTTTATAAGAGTAAGTTAAAGAATATCTAAAACATTTCAAATAAATTTACTTTTATTAATAGGATAACATTTTATTGTATTTATTTTTAAAAATGAGAGAGAGAGAATCTCCCCAGGGAGAAAGAGAGAGCATCTCAAGCAAGATCTGCACTCAGTCCCATGAACCATGAGATCATGACCTCAGCTGAAATCAAGAGTTGGATGCCCATCTGACTAAGCCACCCAGGTATCCCAAAATTATTCCATTTTTAAACGGTACCAAATATGTTGGTTGTCACTTAAATTAGATTTAATAATAATCATTGTGATGACTTAATACCATGATTATGTATATAGAGAAAGGGTACCTGGGTGGTTCAGGCAGTTAAGGTCTGATGTTTGATTTTTGCTGAGGTCATGATCTCACAGTTTGTGACACAGTTTAAGCCCCACATCAGGCTCTGCACCTACAGCACAGAATCTGGTTAGGAGTCTCTGTTTCTCCCTCTCTGTCTCTGTCTCTCTCTGTCTCTGTATCTCTCTCTGTCTCTTATACACACACACACACACACACATTCTCAACATAAATAAATAAATAAACTTAAAAAAAAAAAAAAAGACATACAAAGGCTCCTGGCTCAGTCATTTAAGCGTCTGACTCTTGATTTCAGTTCAGGTCATGATTTCACAGTTCATGAGATCAAGCCCCATGTCAGGCTGTGTGGTGACAGCACAGATCCTTCTTGGGATTCTCTCTCTCCCCCCCTCCCCCTCCCCCCTCTCTCTCTCCCTCTCCCCCTTTCTCTCCCTTTCTCTCTCTCCCCCCCCTCAAAATAAATAAATAAACTTAAAAAAATTTAAAAAGACATACAGACATAATGTATTTTTTATACTAAAGATTATGTTTTTAAAATATCCATCTTAATAACTTTGAAGTTTTTTGGCCACCTTTCTTTTCAGATGTATACATAAATTGCATATTGTAATTATATTGATAAAGAGCTTGCTCTACAAGGAGAAATGATGGTTCTGCTATTTATTATTCTTTCCTTTTATATGCACATGAATGTTTCTGTGTGACTCTGGGAAATATGCATAATAGTCATCCATTTATGCAGTTAATTGTCTAAGAATTCCAACAGATGTATGTAGAT